>NC_028641.1:16750323-16762731 GCF_001406875.1 Solanum pennellii | reverse complement strand
TTATTTAATGAGTTTAAGTCTTCCGCATTATTTTCTGTTGATATATGTTAAAATGATAAGGGTTAGATTGGTTGGTTCGCTCACATAGGAGGGAAATTGTGGGTGCCAGTCGCGGCCCCGGATTTGGGTCGTGACAATAAACTCTTCTTTAACCTAGAAATACATGAAGGTATGAAATTCAAAATTTTTAAAAAGAAATATACAACAATATGTGCAATAATATTATACTCACAGACAATTTGAATGAATCAAATTAAGCATGTGAAATGTTGATTTGAGATGAATCATTGTTCGATGTTGTAACAATTGTAGCATTTGATTTTTTTACGTTTGACAGACAATTGTTTGATGACTAGCTTAATTACAAGAACAGAAGTTGCTTTTTGTGCCTCACACGTCGAGTCTTCACTGATGGAGAGACCGGGGCATTACGTATTTGTGGCCTTTGTGTATCGTGATCTTGAACAACTTTGGATGGAATATTTGGTTTAACCGGACAAATTGTCTGAGCCGCTTCTTGATAGTTAAGATACCAGAATCATATACAATATTCTACTTTCCCTTCTTGTTAATTGATTTTGGTGGGTCTTGAAAGTCATCACCTGACTCAGGAGATTGTATAACATCATCTGCTTAAATGTTGGATGAAACTATATCATATTGGACATATTCTGGACAATGGAATGATTGCAATTTTTAATGGGGTTGGAGTTATATTTCGAAAGGTAATATGAAATTTATAATAAAATCATTGCATATATATAAATATATGTATAATTAGTGAGTAACTACATACATTATTTACGAAGAACACAAAATTTTATATATGTATAAACACTTGTAACTCAATATTTATATATGTATAAAAATGAAAGTTCTATTGATTGTATATGTATAAATATGATAAACAATATCTGTAAATAAAATAAAGAACGACATACATTAAAATTAGGCAAAAATACATACCAGATTATTGACATTACGAACATTCCTTTCATGAAGTAGTCAATGCGAGGATAATCCTTTTTGGTGACCCAGTTGAGAATTCCAGGAATGTGATCAGATTTCTTAACAACAATAATTTTTTCTACCTGTGAACAACATTCATAAAATCACACTTGCATAGCAATAGGAAACCCATGAATTCTGTAATAATTCCCTGTCTTGTTCATTTTCTCAGTCAAATTTTTTGTTAGCTCCTCAAAAGCTTTGTTACCCACGGATAATCCATATACATTCCAGATTCTACCAAGTCAAAGTCGATTTGATCAATTGTTGTAGAGAATGAATCTTCAGATAGAATGTAAGAATGTATGAAATACAGAATTTCAAACTTCAATGCATCTTCATCATTATCACCCCATACCTTATTATTAAAACTCTGAACAAATTCTCCTCTTGATATACTCTTTTTTTCTTGAAAATACATCTGAAGAAGTCCATTTGGTTTTTCAGTGTTGAACACAAATTTTGACAGATCATCACTGCATTTAAGCGCAGAAACAAGACAGAAATCTCTACGGGTGAAACATAGAGTGGTACCATATATGTAAATTATAATGACATTAGAAGAACTACCCTCTACCTCTAGCAAGATAAAACATCTAAACAGTTGTGCTTGAACATGTCTACGATGCATACTTGATATTTGAGCAAAACAAGATGATGCGCAAAATTGATCGAAAGCAACTTCAGGCAATTTGGAGCGTAATTAATCAATTACCCCAATATTGATATAACATTGCATGTGTGTGGTGTAAAGTGGGTCTTCCTTGAGAAGAAATTGTACTCCCTAATAAATAATGTAAATGTATTATACAATTTCAAATGTATAATTATACAAGACTGATAACATAAATAGTATTAAAAATACAGAACTATACAAAGTGAATATCTATATACAAATACAGACGTATACAAAGAGAATATCTATATACAAATACGAATTTACACAAAATAAATATCTATATACAAATACAAAGTTATACAAAGTGAATGTCTATATACAAATATGGACTTATACAAAGTGAATATCTATATAAAAATACAAAGTTATACAAAGTGAATATCTATATACAAATTCAAAGTTATACAAAGTGAATATCTATATACTAATACAAAGTTATACAAAGTGAATACCTATAAACTAATACAAAGTTATACAAAGTGAATATCTACATACAAATACAAAGTTATACAAATATGGATATAACTGAAAAGAAAACAATTATACATTTTATCAATAAGTATAACACAAATATCAAAATAATGACAACAACAACTGAAATATAGAATTTCATTTTTGTATATAGAGATACAAATATATTCAAACAGTTAATATATGCGTACTGTTTTAGATCTGAACTTCAAACATATATACAACTTACCTCAATTCTTTTAAAATGTAGTTGTTCAATTGAATCAAATTGGACATCTTCTTTATTACTTGTAGATGCAATCTCTTTTACTTTATGCTTCTTCTTTGAAGTCAAAACATCAACAAATTTGTCTTCTTTATGTTTATCCATTTTTTTGGTCTTTCCTTTTGATTTTCCAACATGCATGACTTCCTACATCTTCAATGGGATATTACCAGACTTCGACATATCATCTTGTTGATTAATTTGAGATTTAGCCATGGATTCTAAAATTTATTCGAAATCCTGAGTTAAACCTAAAGAAAAAGATGAAAAATCATACAAAAATTGTTGATTCGCTTGTATACTTGTAGTGATTCTCTTAGAAGGTGTTTCTTCTTCATCCATAATTTTGGATGTATAAAACGGAAAAACTGAAAAGGAACAAAAAAGTTAGCAGTAATATTCAATACAAAATAATGAAATAAGCATGAAATCGGGAAAATAATTACCTGAAAAATGTGAGAGAACAAATTGAGAGGCAAAAGTAGAATTTTGAATTTATGGTGAAAAAAGTTGAAAGAAAAAAAATTATAGTCTTTCAAGTAACGTGTGAAACGGGGTTGAAAAAGGGTGGAAAGGCACACTTAAACTGACAATACTGACAACCGTAATAATGACAAACAGTAAATGACGAATGACAAATAAAACAAACAATAGCTATTTTAAATAATTTTTTATTTAAGTTTATTTTCATGTAATTTTTCCATTATTATGGTCTATTATTTATTATATTAAGTAGTAAGTAGTTTACTTAAGCAGTACCTATTTTATGGATTTATTGTCAGATATAAAAAAAAATATTTCAGTAAGAAAATAAATTATGTTAATTCAAACATAAATTACCCGTGTAAGAGGATAAAGCGAGCTAAATGCAGTTTTAAGAACTTCTCATATGTTGAATATAAGTTTCCCTCTAGATAAGTCAGGTCTTCATTTCCTGAAAATCATTGATTAAAGTTTTGCTCTTTTATGGAATTTCTAGCTTGAACGTCGTTGTTTAATCATAAATTTAGAATTAACTTCAAAGATTTTCTTCTTCTCTGTATATTAAAGTTCAATTAAATTTTGATCCGAAAATATTATTTTAAAAATAAAATCCTACTAAAAATAATTTCATATTCAAAATTCCTTAACTAAAAAGGAAAACTACTTAGCGTTTTAATTGATATAAAGGTGATAGGATTCTAAGTGTCGACTCCTATCATATTTCTTTCCTAATTACAACTCAATTTTTAAATCAAATGTGACCACCAACAAGTTATGACAATAATTACGTATTTCGAAAACTAATTGATAACTACTCCTTCATCTTTGATCATAATTTTTGGATTTGATTTCTTTTGGTAAGAAAACATTTTTGATAGGGAGAGCTTCTCCCCCTCCCTCTCTCCAATGTGAGATCATCCGGCGCGAATTCAGATTAAGTTGTGCTTCAATGTACATATGGGACCCATATGGAATATTTGCGCGTGAATTCAGATATATAGTCAGACTCCAATATCAGTACCAGACATTAGGGGTGTACAAAATCGAATTGAAAATTGAATCAAACCGCAAACTGAATCAACCCCCCAAAAAAATCTGACTAGTCGTTTGGTATTTGAAAAAAAAAATTCGACTATATTTGGGTTAGTTTGATTTTAACTAAAAAAAACAAACCCGACATATATATGTTAATTTAAAATTTATTTTATACATAAAAATATTTACTTTGATATAATTTTAAAATATTTCTTATATTATTTCATAGTTTTATCTTTTTTAATATATTATTTCAAGTTTAAAACTTAGAATTCGAATTATCCAATAGAGATGTTAGTTCATAGATGTTGATAATTATTAATTATAATAAAATTTAAATCAAAATTAAATTAATACTAATGCAAAAAGAAAATCAATTCAGCATTAAGAATGACAATAATATTGAATATATGATCTTTAGTTTTACATTAGTTTAGATAATTACAATAAATAATCTAATTTTAATTTTACTTAAATATTTAGTAATGTAACTAATACTTATTAATTTTAATTTTACTTAAATATTTAGTAATGTAACTAATACTTATTAAACTTATTTTAGCATGATTTAGTGCTTTTAAATTATGATAATTTACATTATGACTTTACAATATTTCTTTTATATGATGATCGCATTATTATTTTTGATTGAATATTTTTGTTTCATCAATGCTGATATCATATTTTGTGTTTTTTTAAGAAACACCTTAGATAATTGCATTTTGGTTGGACAAAATAAATATTTTGAAGCACAAATTATATGTTTGTATGCAAACTTTACCGAAATATCCAAAAATCTTAATAAATTTGAGGTTTATTATTTGGTTTGATTTATAAATTAAAAAATTCGACACAATGATTTGATTTGGTATTTGAAAACAAACCAATCCGAGATTGAAAAACCCGAAAAAATCCGAGCTTTTTTTAGTTTGATTTGATTTATAAATTTAAAAATTTTATTGTAATGATTTGATTTGATATTTAGAAAATCCGAACCAACCCGATCGTGTACACTCCTATCAAACATTCAATGGAAAAAAAAGAAGATATTTTGCAAACACATAAAAGCCAAAAACAACACTTCAAAGAAATGTCACTATTAGACGAAACATTAAAAAAGACGTACGATTTTATGATATAGAAGTTTGAATATCAAACTAAAAAGGAAATGAAGTAGATGGTTTCCAAGTTACAAACGAAAATTTCCAATCCAATAAATTAAAGAAAATAAAGAGAGAGTTTTCTATTCTAAAGGAAAAAAATCGAAATTTTCTACTAAGAAAATAATTAATGTTTTCTGAGGGAGGCCAATTTAAAGAAGCAAAGTCAAAATCGGTCCTTTTTAGCTTACGCTGATGAAAACGGAAACAGACAAGCCGAACGCTAAAAATAATAATTTTTGATTGTTTCATTTTATTTTAATTTTTATATGATAGGTGTAACATAAAAAATATTTTGATGTTTTTCTGTATTTTAATTTAAAATTTTAAGATTTGATAAAATATAACTTTATTTTTTAAAGTTATGTATCAAATTAAATTCAGAAAAATAAACTGAAGAAAAGAAAATATTTCCTCGGTATCAATTTATGTGGTACAATTTAAATTTCAAGAGTCAAAAAACTTAAATTTGATCATGAAATTGAGCGTGAAATCTTCAAGTTTTTAAAAATAAAATTTCTATATTTAAAAGTTTTCTAGAAAAAAAAATTCATAAATCATAATAATTAAAATAATTTCAAAAAATATATACAAAAACTACAGTTAATATTAAATTTTAAAAATTATCAAAGTGTCACATAAAATGAAATAGACAATTAATTTACATAGGTTTCGGTCGTTGGAATGTCGTATGTGTAACGTAACTATGAGTATCCGCATTAACAAACACAATGGATGAAACGCGTTCGGCTGATTATTCAAATCCCTTCACTTTTTCGTCTCAAGTTTGTTTCTCTTTCTATCTCTGCTGTTATTCTCATATCCTTTATTTATTTATTTTTTGGTCAAAATCTCATAGCTTTATATTATGATTTGCATCAAGGTGACACTTGTGATTGACTAATTTATATTCATATCTCTTCATATATGACTTGGTAATTCTCTAATCTATATATCCTTTCTTGTTGGATTTCAGCAAAGTGTTAATGGGAAATGAGAAGAGAAAATGGAGAAGTTGAGAATCAATTTTCTGGCAAAGTACAAATAAAAAGTCATTTCCCATATTAATAGAAGAAAGAAAATTGTTGTCTATATATTAGGAAATACTTCTTTTACAATCAATCTTGTTAATTGATTTTCTTTCTCTTATAAGTTAATTTTGAATATTAGTTAAATAACATAATTAATTTGACGCTACGAAATTTATTTGAAATTCGCATGTAATGGTAATAACGATCTGAAGAAACATGTTCCTTCCAAAAAGTCGTTACTCTTCCCAAAAGACACAACGGTCTAGAAAAACGGATCTGAACAAATTTGTTTCGACTTTAGCTTCGTCTTCTGATTCGTCTTCAGATTCGAATTCAAATTCGGATTGGGATTCGGATTAGAATTAAAAAAATGATGTGATGATTGATAATATTTTTGGACAAAATTTATTTAATCAATCTTGTTAATTGATTTCCTTTCACTTATAAATTAATTCTGAATGTTAGTTCAATAACAGAATTAATTTGACGTAACACAATTTATTTGAAATTCACGTAAAATGGTAATAATAGTCTGAAGGGACCTATTCCTTCCGAAAAGTCCTTACTCTTTCTAAAATACACAATAATCTGAAAAAACGGGTTTGGACAGATTTGTTTAAATAGATGAGTTCCTTGTCGAAATGACTATAAATAAGAGTTCTTTTTTCTATTTTTTCAAATACTGAAAAAGTTTTCCTCTCTGCATATATTTTCCTCTCAAAACAAAATTGTTGATCATCTGAGTCTGTATGCTCTTGTTACTGTTCTTGCATTCGCTAAAATTATTTGAAGTTTGAGTTACCACTACTTCTCTAACAAGTTAATCTGTTTTATCTTTGAAGAAATTAATATGCAACCTTGGGTACAGTGAGAGGATTAAATTTCTTAAGGAAACAAAGTGATTTCTGTGGACTTGAATTACATTAGTATGTTTTATCTTTTTTCTTTTTCTGTTATTTTTTTACTAATCTGAATATAGGAGATACCAATAATAAGAAATTTTATAGTTTATGTATTTGAGGTTTCTGGAGATTAAAACCTTTATTGTTTTTTACTTTTTTTGAATTTTTAAAATTCATTCGATTAACGATTAAAAGATCATAAAATCTTTACAGTTAAATCAGAAACAGGTTGTGTGAGGATTTATTCTTTTCTATTTGTATTACATATAATAAATCGTCAGCCATTTGTGACTGAAAAATGACTATTCAAGTCAAGTAAATGCTGGAACAGTGAGTGCTGCAACAATATTGGTTGCACGCAATCGTTCAACTGTTGCCCTAACACCGCCTGAGAAACCTGCAAAGTTTTCTGGAGTCGACTTCAAAAGATGACAGCAGAAAATGTTCTTCTCTCTTACTACTTTGAATCTGCAGAGGTTCATTGATGAGAATGTTCCTGATATGTTAGATGAAACTCTGCCTGAAGAACGATTTTTGGTCATAGAAGTATGGACACATTCAGATTTTTTATGTAAAAATTATATTTTGAGTGGCCTGCAAGATGATCTACACAATGTGTATAGTAATGTCAAAACCTCAAAAGAAACTCTGGGATGCTTTAAAAAAGAAGTACAAAACAAAGGATGTTGGACTGAAGAAGATCATTTTGAAAAAGTTTCTGGACTATAAGATGATAGATAGTAAGACCGTCGTCACCAAATTCAAGAACTGCAGGACATAATCCATGATCTCCTTGCTGAAAGTATAAATTTATTTAATGCCTATGTTGGAAATATTAAGTTTATTCTTAATACTCACATAATCTTTAATGTATGATTGATTGTGAACGATGCTTTTCAAGTGATTGCCATTATTGAGAAGTTACCTCCATTGTAGAAGGATTTCAAAAACTACTTGAAACATAAATGTAAGGAGATGACTGTTGAAGATCTCATAGTAAGTCTGAGAATCGAAGAGGATAACACGGCTGAAGAAAAGAGGTCAAAAATGTGTTCTTCTATAATTCTTTTAAATTTAGTTTTTTATAATTTTTTTAATTGTAGTAAGTTACATTTTCACTTTGGCTCAAATTAGTTATTTGTAACTGTCAGAAATAGCTAGCTACGCTAATAGACGTTCAAATTTTACTACTAATGACTCAAAAGATATGTATGTTAAATATTGAAATACACAGTTTTTAAGTGTTTTTTGTGGTAAAGAACCATTTACTTTCTTTAAATTTGTTCATTTCTTATACTCTAAAAGAATTACTAAAATAATGATATTGGATAGAAATTTTTTTTAGCAATAGAGGTTTATTTATATAATGATGATGGACAACAAGAGAAAAATATTTATTTAGATGATTATGAAAAATAAGAGAAAAAATAAAGTAAATGAAAACATTAAGCATATCATTTTTCTTCAAATAAAAGAAGATTCATCAGATAGTAAAATTAAAATTTGATAAGAATAAGACAAAAAAATCAAGTCCTTAAATATGTTTCTTCGAATTATATGTATTAACATCATCATATATAGATTTTTCCTTGATAAATTAGCATTTTAATTTTGAAAAAATACTTGATCATAAAAATGTAATTCACTTAAGCTCTAATTCTATGAAAATAATTGTATTGTGATTTTGTCATTTTTTTATTTCTTGTATCATAATTAATTTCTAAAATAAATTTACATATATTTTTCATACCTACGCGAAGTGCAACAAAATTTCCTAATGTTCTTTATAAAGACAAATATAGTCTTTTAGTTAGCATAATAAGTGTTCCATGGCGAGAAACATTATCCCTTAACATATATAGTTTTAAATTTTTAAATGAATTTCTACTTTGATTTTGTCCTATTTTATTTTTCATTCACACAAAAAAATCGTTTTAAAAACACCGAATCAAATCGAATCAAACCAAAGTAAAAACAAATAAATAAAATCGAATTAGTTCCATTCAATATATAGTGTATACTTTTCTAAAACCAATCAAAGAATTAAACTGAAGCTTGATAAAACCGAACAAAAGAATCTAACACCTACCCCTAATTTCTGTATATTAAGATCAATGTAGTTGCTAATTGTTATGCGTTTACATCCAATCAACTATATAAAATTATATTATAAACTAACGAGTAGCTAGGGCAGTTGTATGAAATGATTATATTAAAGTATATATATGAATTGCTTTATTCCAATCTTAAAGCTGACATATTCCTAACAAGATGGAATATTAACATATATACAACGCCTTTTATTTGTAGTTCCAGATCTTACTTTTATTTCCTAGCATTTTTTATTAGGTCATTCACCTTAAAAAGCTGTTAAAAATTTAAAGTAAAAGTTAAACCTCACAAAAGAACTAAAAAAGTGTATTTCATGTGGACTGTTGGTCACATATGGATGATTATGAAAGTGTAGAATCATATTTTGGTATTTGTGCGTAAGAATATTGACTCAGCCAATTTGCACTAGTAAAAAAGAATAACTTGGATAATATTAAGAAGACTTTTAGGATGTAAATTGAGTGGATTAGGCTTGGGCAAGTCTTGATCTGTTAAAATTTTGATTCATTCTTGTCATGATTCAAAAATGAACGTGATGACACTTGTCCATTCCTACTAAGACTAGTCAGCCTCAACCCAACAAAACGCAAGAAATGCGAAAACGAATAAAGCAAGAACAAGACAAAGGCAGAAAACTTATTTGTTCTATTAATATCCCAACACCTAGTTATCACGTGTACAAGCCACTATTATATAAAATACAGAATTAAGAAATAAATACAACTCTCAATGTCTTTGATTCTCAAATAGAACAAAGCATAATGAAAATGGGAGAGAGGGTCCGACGAGATGACCAACAACTACCTCTCAAGTCCTTCAACAACCTCAAAGTTAGAAGAGAAGGATTAGAGTATCGGGCTCGGAACCTACACAGTTGTAGAAGCAAAGAGTGAGTACCAACAACACGGAACCCAAAAAAAACCTAATATGAAATTCTAGATAGAAATCAAATACTCCTTTTCCTTCCAATCGAACCTCCTCAAACTACAACCTGCATGGAAATCAACCCAACCTAGCAATTATGCAATGAACCGTTTTCACGGTCCAATGTGACTAGTCAACAATAACACATATCAAGTAGTAAAATTACAAGTATCAAATAAATGACAAACAATCCATCAATAAATCAATCATAAGCATCAAAATGCATCAAAACACAAGAATCAACTCTCATCGGAACTATTTCCCATCGACTTTATGTCATATCACTAGCCAGAACTATTTCACATCGAATTTACTTGAAATCACTAGTTAAAATCATTTCCATCGAATTTATATCAAAATCACTAGTCGAAATCATTTCATATCGACTTTATATCAAATCACTAATCGAAATCATTTATTATTGACTTTATATCAATTACACTTGTCGACAAAGACCTCAGCATCACAACCACTTGCAAAAAGATGCCTCGACATCAATTGTCATAACATGTCTCATCAGGTGTTCAACAATCAATATACACATGCAATATCAGACTACACGAAGAGAAAACAAGTCATACAATTCAACTCCACATCCAAGCCATTAAGACATTTAATCAATCAATCATACTTGGTCACATCAAGGTAATTTTCATATTATTGTTATCATCACAAAGCTTTTTTATTCACACCTTCTTTGTTTGTTAATATTATTCAAGTTGAACAATACAATGCTTCACCTCATTCCCGATTACTCTCCAACATGTATACAATGATGAAAAGTAGACAATTCTGCTAGATTATTAAAACTTAAAAGATCACTTGCCTTCAAGAAATCAAACCAAGCAATCCGAAGCTTCAGTTTTCCCTTTCTAAATCACTTTTGAAGCCACACAATCTAGATAAAAGAAATAAGTCATAGTAAATTTTTCCAAAAACAACTACACACATGAATTTCCTTTAAAATCGGTCAATCGACTAAAAACAAATTTCAAAAAGAAGGTTTGCATTTGAAATTTAGTACTTTAAAACATCAATCAAGGATTTAGGAGCTCATTGGAAAAAATCATTTGAAAAGAGACTCAAAAATGGTCCAAAACCACCAATTTACAAAGTTCTTGGGTTCTTGAAGATAACCCCAAATTTCTCATTTCAAAAACTTGATTTGAACACTTAAATCTATAACTAATAATGAACAATTGTAGATTTAGTAATAATCATTATCCAAAAGTTTTTCTTAAAAAACTTAGTTCAAATCACCACCCCAAAGCTCCCAAAACTCAAAAATGATGAAATGGGATTGAAACCCCAACTTTTGAAATATTGTTTCCATATCTCCTTTTCTTATCGTGATTGTGACCGAGAGTCACACGAACGCGATGAGTGGGACAATCAACTCATTAAACTTGATCATCACGATTGCGGCTAGGCCTACGCGACCATGATGCTCTCAAAATGATGTTACATGATTGCGATGAGGGATCCTCACAATCACAATTACCAAAATGGCCTCTTACCAGAACCAAAAATCATCTAAACTAAAAATCATCGCAAGGAACCTCAGGATTCATTCGGAACCCCATATATACAAACAACATATGAATATCAAATATACTCAACGTTTCAGACACAATGAAACCGTCAAAGCATGAACCCAACTCTCCATGAATTGATATCTGTGAAAAAGTAATTCAACATTCAAAAATGCTAAAACAAGGTTAGTCACTTACAAAAATAAAGCAAGACCTCACCTAGGCCTAAAATCAGCCCAAAATCCAATGGAACTCTCAAAATTCCGATCCAAGCACTGAAACACCCAATATTGACAAAAGTCAAGCCAAAGGATAATTTTTCATAATTTCACAACTTGTGATCTCAAATCCTCAAAAAGACACCAAATGTAACGACCTGTTTAGTCGTTTTGAGCAGCAGATTTTATTTCTGGAAAAACTGGCTGAGTCGACGGATCCCACGACGAACCGTCATGGGCACGACGGACCGTCGTGGGGGTCTCGTTCCAAAACACTTAGAATTCTGAAATTTGGGTACTCAAATCGACTCTCTGAACTTCGTAACGGAATGGCAGGACGGACCGTCGTGGGCACGACGGACCGTCACACATCTTCCATAAAATTAACTCTCTGAACTTTGTGACGAACGTGCAGGACGGACCGTCACAGTTGTGACGGACCATCACAGACTGCGTAACCCTGACTGGGTCGGATTTCTGTTAAATGTTTTAAGGGGCGTTTTGGACTATTCCTGCTTATAATTATAAAGTTAGTGGTTTAATGTTAATAATTCAATTACTTGGGGGTTAAAAGAGATAACCTTGAAA
>NC_028641.1:16609016-16743198 GCF_001406875.1 Solanum pennellii | reverse complement strand
TCGTCTTCAACTCAACCGCAACTCTAGCCAGTCTTCATCAAGCCAGATTTCAGGGTGAGCTATTGCTTCTAGCTTGGACTGGATCTTCCTCTTCATGTCTTGATGCCTTGAGATTCCGGCATGGACTAGCTTTTTACTTATTTTAGCTTCTTAGATACTCTTAGATTAGTAATTTGAGGATAGATGTTCTTGTGGTGACGACTTCCAGGTTTTGGGAATAAATAGTATTGAGTTTTTATAAGTTATTTAATTGATTTTCATTAATGAGTTTTAAGTCTTCCGCATTATATTTTGCTATTTATGGTTGAAATGTTGGGGATTAGATTGGTTGGTTGACTCACATAGTAGGATGAGTGTGGGTGCCAGTCGCGACCCGTTTTGGGTCGTGACACCAAATATGAAATCAACAATTCTCACTCATAAAATTCCATATTTTCTGAACTAATGGAATCAATGAAATTCCATTTTGATACTCGAAACTCTAAAAGACTTGGAGAACAATTTAAGCAACCTACAATTTCAAAATCACAAAATTACTCAATTTCTCAACTTTTTTCTTAAATTCAAAAAAACTTTAAAAACTCAACATAAAAAGTCTCGGGTCGACAACGGGAGGGGCAAGCTGATGATTTCATAAAATTTTCTAAAAAGGACCGACTGGGTCATTACGATCCTATGATGTCCTATTTAGTATTTTATAGTCTCTATACTCATACTAGATATATAAGCCCGGGCAAGACCGGACCCAATATTGTTAATTATTTTTGTGATATTCTTAACATATTTTTTTAAATAATATCTGTGATGCATGTGATATTTTGTGATGCATGTGATATTTTGAGAGTTAATCAACTTTTTAATATTTTTAAAAAATATTTGAAGTTATTAATATGTGACACATGTGATATTTTGGGAGTTAATAAATACTTTAATATATTTTGTTAAAGTGTTTTAATATATTAGTTACTCACTCTGTTGATACGCTCAAACTTACTTCTCAAATAAGAAGTAAAGCGGTCGTATCAAGTAAAGAACCCACATTTCTGGAGCTAGATGCCCCAGCAGCTAACTCTACTGCCCTCATCTGACGCGCCTCTTCATCAGCAAGCGAGTCTCTCATCGCAGCCTCCATCTCATGATGCTCCTTCTTCCGTGCTCTAGCCTCATCCTCCTCTCGACCCCTACGCCTCTTGGCATGCTCTCAAGGGGGAGGTGGTGGAATCTCAGAAGTGGTGAATATGGACGCCATCACTGTGTCTTCAGCAGGCTCTGCAGAAGGGGCCTCAGACTCAGGCACCCTAGCCTCCAAGATCATATCGATATCTGCGCGAAGACTGTCAACCGCAGCCTGAAGGGTCGACACATCCACCTGAGGGGCTGGCCGGGCTAGCACCCGTAACTCAAAAGCGTCCAAGCGCTGATGAACCTCAGCGATCTTCCGCTCTGTGTGCTGGACCATTCTCCGTTCCAAGCGCTCTTCTGCCTCAGCAATAGACCTCTGCATCTAAGGCTGGATGTGATGCAGAAGTGTAACCATCTGCGCCTCTTATTTCTGGACCCTAGCAAGCGGGACTAGAGCGGGGAAAGGGGCTGAGCAAGAGGAGCTCGGGGCAGTGCTACTACCCGGGATAGACTGGACCGGGGTAGTGTCAGTGGAAGCCTCCTGCGTAGCCGTGCGGGCCTGTGCTACCGTATCAGCCAGATTGTCACCAAGTGGAGACAACTCTGGATGGGGCCCTCTGCGTGGAGGCAACTCATTGGCCTCATCCATGATGAGGCCGATATCAATAGTGCCCAGCGGGGTCTTGAGCTAATCAATGTGTCATATAGGCACACCTACGGACCTGCATAGAGAAAATATCATGCATGGGAAAGGGTAAGTAGTTGTGACCTTAAAAGCCCTCTCGTGCTTAACCACCTATAGAAGCCAAGCAAAGTCCACCTCAAACCCGGCTATCATCTCCGCCATCACTACTGTACGATCCCATGTGACTATATTATCAGCGTCTGTGGGGGAAAGGCAGTGGCGGACAATCAACCATAAAAACTTGGCCGTGAAGGTCAGGTTGTCCTTCTTGATGGATCCCTTCGGCTCGGTCACCAAGTCAGCACCCTCTCCATCAACAGACAAGTGTAGGGCCATCAACCTATTGGTGGTCTCTCTTAGCGATGGCTCACGCAGGAATTGGCCATCTTTGACAATTTGCCACCGGTAGTCAAACTCGGCAGTGAGAGGGGTCCTGTTGGCATCAACATCCTTGCCATATAGATACCGGTGGATGGCAGGCAGGGAGATATCAACTTGAATGCCACGTACTCGGAGTTTGATACGCTAAAACTTACTTCTCAAATAAGAAGTAAAGCGGTCGAATCAAGTAAAGAACCCAACTAATGAGGTTGGGATCGTTCCCACGAGAAAAATATTTCAGACTTAAACTTCAATCTATCATTACTACTATTCAGTCAACTACTTCCTTGGAAAGCAAAAACAATAAAAAAAGGGGGGGGGAGGGTTTATTTCTTAATAAATGAGAACAACTAGCGAAATTAAAGAAGACAACTAACAGTTTCAAATGTTGGAGTTTAATCAATTAATAAAAGTAACTAGGGTTTACGTGTTCCCCACAGGTTCATAACATGATAATTCTAACAATAACAATACTTTCCTAGTATCTTGCATGCAAAGTGATAAGTTATGTATTTCTAAATCCTTGGTCCGGCATCTAGAAAATTTCACTCCGCACCTTGGTCCGGCTACGTGTGTTGCTATACTAATCCTTACCTTTACCTCATATTAAGCATCATATTCGATATTTGACCAAGTTATTACGTCGTACCAATCAATACTAGCCTATTAGATAGTATACATTAAATCTATGTTGATAATTCGTTTCCTATTATCAACCTCCTTGGTCCGACAAGTAGCATTAAGGTGAGTTCTAACGTTGGCCATCCGTTAAAAAGACTTCTAAGCGAAAGAATTATCAATACATGCAAGACACTATTCTAGAATTGTTATTTTAGTTAGGTTTTACCTCATTATTCGCCTATGGTTCCCACAACCCTAGTTATGGAGTTTAGTTACCCATAGTCATAATCACAATATTCAAATATGTAATATAAGAATTCATGCACTTACTTCAATGAGAAAGAATAAAATCCAGAAGTTCACTTGATTAATCAACAAAAGTCACCAACAATAAATTACTGAAATTAATTGAAGACTAAAGATTCTCCAAAAGTTTAACAATAATCACGTAGTCTAATCCAAAAAAGACTCTAAAAATAATCAAGAGCCTCACAAAGAGTCTAAAAATAATCAAGAGTCTAACAAAGAGTCTCAAAATAATCAAGAGTCTAACAAAGAGTCTCAAAATAATCAAGAGTCTAACCCCAAAAACGAGGTTTTTTGAACTATTTATAAAAAATAAAAACCTAATTAAATAAGGACTCTATTTGCTGGAAATCTGTCAAAACGCGTCTGGGTCGACGGACCTCGCGACGGATCGTCGTGGTCACGACGGTCATCATGGATTCCATCGTCCCATACTTGTGCAATTTCTTCTGATGCTCTCTTCATTACCCTCGACGTCAGGTATGACGGATCGTCACATGCACAACGGTCCGTCGAAGGTCTCCGTTCCAAAACACTTGAACTCTTGGAATTTGGGTACAAGGACTACTTCTCTGATCTTCATGACGAACCAGCAGGACGGACCGTCATGGCTACGACGGTCCGTCACGCACTCCGTAACCCCACACTTGGTCAGAATTCCCCATCTTTCTTCAGCAGCTGCACTACGATGCCACCTACGAACCGTCACGAGCACGACGAACCGTCACAAGCTTCGTAGGTGGTACTTTTCTGTTTTTCTTGCTCAAAATCCTCCGCATTTATCTTTTAGACAGATTTCCTGCAAATAAAGAGAAACTTACATAAAAATTAGTACAAAAAGGCTTTTGGACACACTAAACTTAAGGAAAAAGTATTAAAAATACCGTGAAACCACGGTATATCATCTGTCCCAACTTAGGTGACACATGTATGAATTTGAAACTTAATATATTTTTAAGTATGTTTGTTTTTTAAAATAAATTGTTAATCACTGTGACTTATAGTACTCTTAATTAATATATTGTTAAATAATATATGTTATTTCCCTATTTCCAATTTATGTGAAGAGTTAATTAAAATTTTGATATGTTCTTAAAAACTGTGTCATGCCTCGATGCTACCCCTTGACATAATACGGGACCTAGGATTACGAGTGACCCCAAGCTAGCCCTGTGTCTCACATATATCAAGCATACTAGAATAACTGAAAAAGACATGTACTATGCAGAAGCTAAAACAATGGATAAGTGAAAGTGGGAAAAAACTCAACTAGTCATAATATATAAAACATACTAAGAGTTTACTATTGACTAAAAGATAAACTTAACAACTCAAATTGATTTTACTAATTTTTTTGAAAAGCCTCTAATTGAGTTGAGTTGCTGGGACATGCCCCCAACCTAACTCTAACAAAACAAAATAAGAAGACTAAAACGAAAGACATGTATATTGTCCTCGAAGTATGAGGACTCACCACTAAACCTGCTGTCAGACCGAAAAATGATCTAAGAATGATCTGGATGCTGATGTACTGAGAAGCAAGATATAGATACTAAGTTGAAAAAATTCGTATAAGATGACCAAAACATAATTGAGAAATGACATAAACTAAGAAATCATATAAATATTGAAAACCTAAGATAAATGCAATGACCAAGTATTAATAATGAAAATAACATGGTGAACTAAATGCTGAAGTATTTACTGAAAACCTTGTCAAATGCACTAAGAGTCTGACTGTGGGAGCTACTATTAATTGACATAAACCATGTGAGATAAGTGTCCAATGTGTATGGAATCTGAAAAAGGCATAGCTGGGCATGATTACTAAATTTAATGCCCAACAGAGGGAACTCATACTCCTACCGGGGAACATACTATGAGGGTATGCTGAACCCTAGTCCACTCGGTGATAAGTTTACTCTTAACTGAATATGTATATTACATAAACTGAAATACTGAATATC
The DNA here is from genome assembly GCF_001406875.1 of Solanum pennellii. NCBI lineage: Eukaryota > Viridiplantae > Streptophyta > Magnoliopsida > Solanales > Solanaceae > Solanum > Solanum pennellii. The sequence continues at coordinate 16,738,116 of NC_028641.1, read as the reverse complement.
TCAAAACACTGACATGCAATTGTAAAATGCAACATTTATATATTGGTAATGTAACATTATAAATCTAGAGCATGATTATCTATTTAACGGGCCTAGCATGTATAATTCATGAACTAAGAGAATGTATACAAAATAAGGTTTCGAGTTTCATCAAAGGAATTAAAATTTTTTTCCAAGAAACAACCTTTTTCAATTTAGGATCCTGTAACAACTAAATCACAGAAAGTATCTAAAGTTTTAGATACCCTAGGTCTAAACAAGACATGTAGAATCAAGGAACTGACTGAATTCTAGGGATTTAGTGATGAAAGGAATCCACCAATGCAATCTCACATACATGATGACAAAAACAACAGATAAATCCTTCGAATTTTGGGGATGAAACTTGAAGAACACTTTTGCTCGTTCTTGAAAGAAACTGGCACCGCTGGCTCCTCTTTTCATTCTAACTAGGATGATTTTTGGTGAATTCTATGTATGTCTGACTAGATTATTAGGCTTATATTGAGTGAAACTATGTAGTTTAGGCATCAAGCAATTGTTTTAGTGCCAACTACATAGGGAAAATGACCAAATGACCCTAACTTAAAACTGAGGAGTGCCATATACTACAGGACTGGTGGGCTATCGTTTGAACTACCAATCATCATTTGGGGTCGTTCTTGATGCTCTATCTGAAAGGGTACACTAAATTGAGAAAATTTTTTACTCCGAGCTTCGATTTTAGCAAATTCAGTGGAGTTGGAAAGATGTTTTAATTATCTTTAATTTGGTAGGTCATGGGCCACCTAATTCATTTTGTACTAAAATATATGACCGTTTGAAGTTGATCAACGACCATTTTCCTCCAATTTGTATCTGGACCTCACCTACGGTCTGTAGGTCAAACGACATACCGTATTTGTCGAATATGGGTGAGATCAACGACCATTAAAATTTGGCCCTTAATGACAGAACCCATCTACGGTCCGTGGGTGGTTCTATTGGTAATTGCACTATTTTTTTTGAAAACTAGGATTTTCTTCATTTTGAGATCCGAGGTATTACGTTATATCCTCCTTGGGAACATTCATCCTCAAATGAATTCTAAAGAAGCTGAGTGTCGAGGAAAGGAGCTACAATCCCTACCACTAGGTACTAGAAACTCATATCTAACTTATCTAAGTTCCATGAACATGCAAATAGGCTAAACTGCAAGGTTAACTGAGGGAACAAGATACTAAGACTGAATTACACAAGAGTAAACTGAGAGACTGGGAGTAACTATTACCTCAAGCTGAAATAGAATCAAAAGGAAATATATGAGAGTACTTGGCTATCATGATTGCTTATTTTTCCTAAGTAGCTCCCCCTACTGACTGACTCATCCACACAACTATTACTGAATCAACTTCCTTATTTATCGACCTAAGAACCTGAGGATAAAAAAATTCAACTTTCACTTCTTCATAAGTGAGACTTTCCTTCACAACCACACTCTTTAATGATATTATTGATGCCAAATAACCTAAACACTTCTTTAACAAAGAAATGTGAAAGACCGGACGAACCCCTACTAGTTCTGTTAGCAACTCTAAATCATAAGCCATATCATCAACCTTTTTCAGGATTTTTAATGACCTACATATATAGGAATGATATTCTCTTTTTTTCCATATCTCATCACCCCGTTCATAGATGACCTGTTCAGGAAAACTCAATAATCGACTTAAACTCTAAGTCCGTTCTCCTCGCATCTCCATAGGACTTTCGACCACTCTAGGATGTCTTTACCCTATCTCTGATGAGTTGAGCTTTCTCCATATCCTAGTAAATTGAATCTGGACCTATCAAGGTTGCTTTACCTACTTCAAAGCAACAATCAGTGACCTGCATCTACGCCCATTAGTGCCTTATACCAGGCCATCTTAATACTGGTATAAAAGCTATTATTATAATCGAACTCTATGAGAGGTAGGTTATCATCCCAACTACCCTTGAAATTGATCACATAATCTCTCAACATGTTATTTAAGGTTTGAATTGTACGTTCTGCCTGACCGTCCTCTTGTGGATGAAATGGTGTCTGAGATTTACCTGAGTACCAAGACCATTTTGAAATGATTTTTCTAGAAATGAAAGGTAAACTGAGGACCTATATATAAATTAATAGATAAGGGAACCCCATGCAACCTGAATATCTCATTGATGTAGAGTTTGCCGTAGTCCTCTACTGAATCTATAGTCTTGATAGACACGAATCATGCAAACTTAGTACATCTGTCAACTATCACCAAATGGATTCATGTTGTCTGCGAGCACGAGGTAAGCCCGTAATGAAGTCCATGTTTATCACCTTCCACTAGGAATGTTAATCTCTTGAGTCATACATCCTGGTTTCTAATGTTCTACCTTAACCTGTTGACAATAAGGACACTTAACCACAAAGTCTGCTATGTCCTTCTTCATGTCGTTCCACCAAAAGACTTCTCGTAGGTCAGAGTTAATCTTAGTGGCACGTGGATGAATATAATGCATGGATTAATGAGCTTCTGTAAGGATTTTCTCCCTCAACTCACCCACCTTAGGAACACATAAGTGACCTTGGTACGAGACACACCATATACCGTTTGAGAGAAAACCTCAACTTTGTGCTGATAAAATACACCTTTCAATTTATGTTATATAAGATTGCTATCCTACTTTTCCTTCACCTCATCTACCAATAAAGATTCTGATCCATTATGAACTATCACACCACCATCTGATGTGTCAGTAAGGAAAACTTTTATGAGATAAAGCTGGTGAACATCTTTGGCTAACTATTTATTTTCTTCCTCAAAATGTGCTACACTACCATAGATAGTCTGTTGAAAACATCAACCACTAAATTGTTGTTACCTGGACGGTAAATCACGTTTATTTCATTTTCTTTGAGAAATTCAAGCTATCTCCTCTGATAAACATTCAACTATTTATGGGTAAAAACATACCGGAGGATCTCATGATATGTGAACATGTCATCATGAACACCATACAATTAGCATCTCCAAATCTTTAGGGAAAATGCTGCAGCTACAAGCTCGAGGTCATGAGTAGGGTAATTCTTCTCGTGGACCTTAAGTTATCTAGAAGCATAAGCTATGACCTTACCTCGCTGTATATACACACAACCTAGGCCAACCCTAGATGCATCACAATAAATTAAAAACCATCTGAACAATATGGTATAGTTATGAAAAGAACTATAGTTAACCTAGTCTTCAGTTCTGAGATACTTTTCTCACACCCATCTTACCATTGAAAGTTTAACTTCTTCTGAGTCAACTTGGTCAATGGGGAAGTTATGGATAAAAGTTCTTCAACAAATATCCAGTAATAACTGGTCAAACCCAAGAAAATCTTGATATAAATTGGAGAGGTGGGTCTGGGCCAGTACTATATTGCCTCAATTTTCTATGATTCCACTCGGATCTCTTCGTTGGATATCACATGCTCAAAGAAAGCGATGGACTTTAGCCAAAATTAATATTTTCTGAACATAGAAAATAATTGAGGTCTTTGAGAGTCTCCTGAACAACTCGTAGATAATTCGCATGCTCATCACTCTGAGAATAAATGAAGATGATGACCAAAAAGACTAAATACTGTTTGAACACCCTATTTATCAAGTCCATGACATTTGCAGGAGTATCCATTAGTCCAAATGATATAACTACCTATTCATAATTACCATACCAAGTTCTGAGAGCTGTTCACTATCTCTAACTCTAAGCTGATAATAACTGGATCTGAGGTCTATTTTAGAAAAGCAACTGCACCCCGAAGTTGGTAAACAAGTCATTAATCCTGGGGGATTCTTATTCTTAATTGTGACTACACATTCTAAGAGAACCATATTTATTTTGCACGAACAACACTTGAGCACGCAATAGAGAGATACTGGATCTGACGAGTTCCTTATATAAAAGGTATTTCAACTGCTCTTTTAATTCCTTAAGATTTGCTGGAGCCATTATGTATGGAGGAATCAAAATGGGCTAGGTATCTGGAAGGAGATCTATTCCGAAGTCAATTTCTCTTTCATCAGAAACTCTGGGAAGATCTTTTGGGAACACTTCTGGAAACTCATTTACTATTGGGATTGACTAAAGAGTTTGGTTTCAAACTTTGAATCCTTATCCTGAACAAGATAATATATAACCTTTGTAAATCATTTTTTTGGCCTTAAGGTAAGAGATGAATCGACCCTTAGGCAGTGAGCTACTACCCTTCCATTATAAGACTGGATCATTTGGAAACTAAAATCGAACGATCCTAATTCAATAATCAACTAAGGAATAATAGGAATGTAACCAATCCATGCATAGAATGATATCAAAATCTACCATTTCTAACTTTACAAGATCTGCTAAGGTCATTTTTTGAGAGACTTTGATAGGGTAATTTCTGTATACGTATCTAGCTATAAATGGGTCACCAACTAGAGTAGAGACTGAGAAGGGTTTTAAGATAGTTTCTGGACTGAAATCAAAGTTTACATCTATATAGGGAGTTACAAAAGATAGTGTAGCCCCTGAATCTAAAAATGCATAAAAATCCAAATGAAAAACTTGACGTACCAGTGACCACATCAGGAGAATCTTCCTAGTTCTGGCGAGCATGGAGAGCATACAACTTGTTCTGGCCCTAACTTTCACCTGTACCAGACAAAACACTCTACTGGGTTGGGTGACCTGATGGTGTTGCATGAGCTTTAAACTGAGCCCTATTTCCTCTTTGTACCTTCTTGGCAGAAGGGAAATATTTCAACCTTTGAGAAGATTGTCCATATCTAAAACACCCCTCTCTACAAGCAAAACACTCACCTGGATGGTTTTTACAACACTTTGGGCAAGTTGGAAATTCCTATTACCTAAAGTACTCCCTGGAGACTTAGAGCTTGATGACTTACCTTTCTGATCTTGTCGAATCCTGGGGATGGAGTGCTGGGGCTGAAGACTCTACTGAAACTATGAGCGATTTCCACCACTCTATCTATGCCGAGAGTATTCATAATTCTTTTTTCTAGCCTTAGTGTTGTCCTTAGCCATTTCTCTAAGCTTATCCCCTCAACCTGTTGGGCATTAATCATGAGTCTGGAGATATCCATATCCCCTAAAATCATATGATTTGTGCCCTTGGATCAACAACCAAGAGTGAAAGATAGTTAGAGAGCTGAGTAAACTTCAGCCTACACTGTTGGACCAACATCAAACCCTGCTTCAAGTTCATTAACTCTTGTGCCTTAGCTTCTATCAACTCCATGGGAAGAACCTATCTAGAAAACCTACAATAAAATAATTCAAAGTCATAGGAGCTGCATTCTTACCTCTTTTTTCCTTCCTTTGTGTGAACCAAAAATGATCTAGCTATGGAGCAAGATTATCTTTTTAAATGCCGTAGCAAGTAATATTCGTGAACTAAGAAAATTTATACAAACTAGGGTTATGAGTTTTATAAAAGAAAGTAATCAAACATTTCAAGAAACAATATATTTCTATTGAGGATACTACAATAGCTAAATCACAGTAAATATCTAAGGTTTAAAAAACCTTAGGTCTAAACAAGATATGGAGAATTAATGAATTGCTGAATTCTAGGGACCTATAGGATTAAAGGTAACCACTAGTGAAATCCCACATACCTGGTGATGAAAAACACGGATAAATCCTTTGGATATTGGGGCTAAAACTTGAAAAACACTGTTGCTTGCTCGGGAAAGAAACTGGTGCCTCTTTATCCTCTTTTCTTTCTAACTTGGATGATTTTTTTGAAAATGAGGGCTATCGGTATGTTTGACTAGATTATTAGTTTAATACTGAGTGAAACAACGTAGTTTAGGCATCAAACAACATAGGTTGATCCTAATGCATAGGACAAAAAGACCAAAACGACCCTGACTTATAATTGACGTGTGCCATCTATTATGGAATTGAAGGGTCATGATTTGAACTACCAACCGTCGTTTGGGGTTATCACTCATTATCTGCTCATCATGGCTTAAATAAAATAAGGATAAGTTTTTACTCTAAGCTAGGATTTCACAGAACTCGGTGGTGTTGGAGAGATAATTCAATTATCTTAAATTTGATAGGTCACGGGACACCTACTTCATATGGTGCTAAAGGGTATGATTGTTTCAAGTTGACCCAACATCCATTTTCCTCCAATTGGATATTGTCCCTCACCTACAGTCCGTAGGTCCAACCACGGACTGTACTGGTTGACCGTGGTGCGATCAAAGACCATCAAAATTTAGACCTTAACGATGGAACCCCACGTACGGTCTGTGGGTGGTTCCATTGGTATTGACACAAGTTTTTCTGAAAACTAGGATTTTCTTCATTTAATATCCAAGGTGTTACATTAAGTTGTGATTTGTAATAATTTAACATAATTTTCAAAGAATATATACATTGTTCCAAATTTAAGTGTCACACGTTAAATATCTAAAAAGTTAAGAACATCTTAAGATGTTTTTCAAATATTTGAAGTTGTTAAATAGAATAATTTATAGTAATATGTACAATAATATATCTAATTATGCTGTACATGTTAAATTTTGAGGTAACCAAATTTTTAATATTTTTAGTTGATTGTAACACTCTGAAAGTCCATGATTTGGTCTAGAGACTCACATGTTGAACTAAGATTTGTAACACTATTTTAAGATAAAAAATAATGAAAATAAAACATTTAGTATGTGTTGGACTCAAAACGTCAAGGAACGTCCACGACGTCCGATGAACGTTTAACTTGGACTAGTGTGGTGCGTTGATGGTTTTAAAGAGGTGCCTAAAAGGTTAATCATGGTGAGGTGATGAGAATGGAAATAGGTTCCTAATAATTGGTATATAGAATCAAGTCCAAGTGGGGGAGTGCCAACCTTCAAAGGAAAGCCAAAGCCAAGAGGACAAGGCTGCCCAAGAAAGAGAGCCTACTGCCTCACTCTTCACAAGCGTGACCACGGGTCGTGGTCATGACCATGGACAAGGTGGGGAGATCGTGAATATTACTTGTCCATGGGAGAAAAGAGGTCTTGATACCTATCACTGTCCAATACACCACGAGCGACTTCATGACTCGTGGTGCACTTGACGGAAGGAAGAGTGCAGCCATGAAAATGCCTTAGCCATTTGGGGGAAACTTGGTGAGGTGTTGGTGAGATACTGCCTAAGAGCACCACAAGCCACTTAACACGCCGTGGTGCATCTTCATGGAAGGGAGAAAGGGGGTTCGTGGAGTTGCCTTAGAGGAAAAAATGGAGGCGGCTCGTTCAGGGGTGGTACTGCCTCACTTTCCACAACCACCACGATAGTCCATCATGCACTACACGGACTGTGAAGGTGGACGAGGTTACACAGTTAAAGTGAAGTTGGACTTAATTTTTGGAAGTCTAACTTAATGAGGGGTGGTTTGGGTATTTTGAGGGTGGTCTATATATTTATTTAAGGTCAAATATCATTCAGTTCCCACTACAAAACTCAAACACAAATTGAATTCCAAATTGCTCCCACCTCTCTCTACTTTCTCTCTCTATTCATCCTCCATTGAAGAACAAGGAAGCTTGAAAAAGAAGACAAAGTCTCCAAGGTTTTCACTCAGATATTTTTCGACAAAGCTTCATAAAGGTATAAGTTCTTCACTTTTGGGTTTCCTTTTTCCAAGAGTTCCTTTCAAAGTTGATTATCAAACAATCCAATTCTTAGGGTTTTCTTCTACAAATAGGTTTTCTTCTAAATTTGAAATTGATGATTGATTATGACGAATTATGATTTTTTATGACTACTTAAGTATAGATTGTTGAGTAATTGATGCTAATTAAGGGGAATTTCATTTAGTCCATGTCATTTCCCCAATTTTTCCAAGTTCTTGGATCTTGCTTATGAATTGGTGAGGATTTATGAATTTGTTGATTGTTAGATTTGTTTTAACTATTGTAAATCATTCATGGACTGCCTAGTGCCTCTTATTTTTGGGATTGGATCTAATTCTGGAAGAATTCATGATGAATTCTTTTCCCCTAACCCTAGGTTATGAATTGATGTTAATTTGGATTGTTGTTGATACAATTGACTTAGGTCTCATATAGAGTACTATTGTGTGATGTTATTAAGCCTATTGATAGGTAAATATGGTTTGTTTATGGTAAAACCATTGAAGGGGGCTTATGAAGGTGAATTGGTAAGACCTTATAATCTTTAATCCTTTACTTTAATTGTGATGACTTGTACTTGATGATGATGTTCAATTGAAGTATTCATTGTTATTAGATTAGATAGGTGATGGTATCATGAATGTAATTGAAATGTCTTGATCATATGAAGTGTGAAATTATGATTAAAGTATGATGATATAAGGCTGATTGTGAATCACTTATGTGCCTTACTATGATATGATGATGATGATATGTAAATCTAACAAATGAAGGGTTGTAGTGAAAGGAAATTCTCATGCAATTTCTAAAGAACTAATAATTATGATATACAAAGGGTTAGTCTTCTATGACCTATACTAAGCTATGATGATTAATAAAGGCTTAAAGACATTTCAAAATGGGACTTTACATTAGCACCGAGTGAACTAAATGTGAGACGTGTCCCTTCCCAATGTGGGAAGGTAGGTTTACATGATTCTCATGATATATAGATTATAATGCAATTTGCATAAAGAGGGCCTCGAGTATATCTCCTAGTTGTAGAACTATATTGCCCCCATAGGAATACTAGCTAGTGGATCCACCTAGAATGCTATGTAGTGTTCGGGTTCTGCCTTGGCAAGTAGACCACCTTCTTTCGGTGTAGGGTTTCGTGACACCGGATTCCACATTTATCTCATGTTGTCTATCTCGGTTAAGGCAATTATTCCCGAAAGTAAAAGTGAAGTAATAAACTGAACACTAACTAGGGTGACTTAAGGGGTTTGACATAGTGTAGGTAGGGGTATGGGACTCTATCTATACGTTGTACAAGTTTCCCTTGGGGGAAGTCCTAGGAGGTTGTTCTTATGTTATTATGTCTTATGACATCATGAAATGTATAATATTGAATCTATGTGATGTTACTCTTATATGATGTTCGTTACATTGATGAAAATTTTATTGGTATAAATTGCTAGATGTGGTAATGACTATCTATGATGATATGTGTTTTGAAGCAAAACATTTCTTATGATGTCTTATCTTATTTACTTGATTGTGTGGGTTTATGGGACTTCACATGGGCATTGCACTTGTAGGCTTGGGATGAAATTATTGGTAAGGGTCTTGTATGTTGATATGATTATTGAACATGAAATACTAATGTGACATTATGATGATACTGTTCTTGTTAATGAACATGTCTTATGTCGTTGTGATCCTTGTCTTGTATATGCTCTCTTGTATGTGCATAAAGGTTTTCAAAATGACTTAGCATGTTTCCAATGAAATGGTTCCTTTCATGCACGTCTTCAAATGATTTTATGTGCATATGACCATACTTAGGATAAGTGGTGTACTAACCCATACTTCTATGTTTATTACAATTATGTAGGTTCCGGCCGTTGAGTTCTTAAGAGGTCGATTGAAGAAAAATTGGACTCTTTTCTCCAATTATTGATAGGTCCTCATGTTCGAGGATGTTACCTACCCTATGATTTAGCTTGAAGTTATATTTTCATAAAGACATTGTTCATTCTTTTATCATTTAAATATTGATGTGAGCTTATAATGACATATTGACTTTGTATTGGCTATGTCCAACATTTGTACTCATTTTAGATGTTTCAATATGAGATGAAGTATTAGACTAATTCATATGTATCTTATGTTTTCTAAATGAGAAGCCTATGTATGCTTCATATGCGAGGAGTCTAAGTAAACTCCACATGTAGTATGCCAGATGTAACACTTCGAAAATCAAAGACATGTCCTAGAGACTACATGAGTGTCAAAAGGTTTAGACACTGTTTTAAGGTCCATTCTAATGAATATAGGTCATTAGGAAGTTTAGAAATCAAAACATCCAAGAACGTCTAGAAACTAGTTCAATGATGTGCTAGTGTCACGACCCGTAAGTACACCCTTGAAGTTAGAGAATCCTTGTGTCGTCACACGGCAAATGAGACTTTAAGAAGTTTCATCTAAGCCTCTAGTATCATTCATTGCATAATAAAAATACTAAAATAGGTAAGAATTTAAAACTTTCTTCATACACGAAGAAATCTTTCATTAACATTACACAAGCGGAAGACTTTCATTTAAAACATCTAAACTTTAGAGTATACAATACTTGGGAGTAATCCATTCAAGACAATAAAATAAAGACTATGACATAAGGGATATGTGGCTATTGTCCTCGAATCGATGAGGACTCACCAATACTTCATCTTCAAGCCTAAGAAACCTATCCATCCTCCATGGCACATCAAGACTTCCAATTCCCTACACTTTAGTCAAAAAGGGAAAAGAAAGGGTTAGCACATTAGATGTACTAAGTATAGAAGCCATGCAAAAACCATGAAAAAGGGACATTTAGTTAATAACATGTTTTTCATGAATTTTAGTTAAAACATAATATTATAATTATACAAACAACCTTTAACAACTTAGAAACACATAAGAAATCATTTAAGCAAAAAGCCTTATTTTAGACAACATTACAGTGAATTCACCTCACTTCAATTAAGACATCTTCTAGCATGTAACTATCCTACTTAAAGATATCCTAAGACTCACTTACACAACACAAAGAGAAACCGCCCATACATCCTCTCTAGGCATGCCTAAATGATCCTCAAGACTACTTATGATGAGTCACATACACACTTACAAGACACCAACATAAGAACATGAGATTCTCTTACCCAAGGTACTTCTAAGTCTCACTTGAGTGAGTTGTGAAACGATCACCATACAATCCTTTACACACACACTTAATATATTCTATAGACAACCTAAGATAGAATCATGCTCACTTAATACATCAACATAAAGATGATATGACATTTCCTCATAAAAGGCTATCAAAAAGACTTAAGTAGATAAATAAGATAATATCCATGATTGACCACGTTAAGACTACCTAAATAATCCTTATGACTTCCTAAGTTTAGATCATGTCCACATCAACAATCATCTTCCTTAACTAGAGTCATACTTAAGACTTATCTAGGTAAGATAAGAAGTGACCATTCCTATGCCCCCTTCATGCCTTAACTAGACAACCCTTAACTACTCTAGATATGTAGTTATTCATTTAACATACTTTCTTAAAGTAAGTCATTACATTAATTAGTTCATTTAAGAGTCATTCATCACATAAAGAACATTCAAGTAATGGTCTTGGACAAGACCTAGGAACTCCAAACAACATATTCAAAGCCTATTGTGGAATGTCTAGATAGAGTCCCATACAACTACCTAAACTTCATAGAACTTCTCAAATGCTAATAGGTATCCCACATATCGAGAATAGTCAATAACCTACATAGAACATGTTCGCAAAGCATGGAATCCTGAGTTCTAACCTACTCCGATGAGGGTGTTCAACTTGGCAAGGGTAGAAGTAGGACACATCCCATGTAGGCACATGCTTAAGTAATATGAAGGGCGTGATTTGTATTCTAGTCTCATTCTTAACTAGAACTACTTCCCTTACCATATTCACTCGGTGCTAGCCTTCGTTCTCATAGAGTAACCCACATAAAAGGTTCATACAATCGGGTTCCATATCTAGTTCATAACCCAATCACATTTATTCTACCAAAGAGGTCCTCTTAGGGCTACTTTCCAATGGCGACAAGAAGCTCATGATGACTTTCCTAAGTATTAATATGATTCCGTTCTATACAATTAACCTTAAGTCCATCATTTGTTTACTTGAAGGATACCATTACGACTTTCGACTTCAACATTCATAACCTTACCACTATGTTCAAGGTTTCACATAAAAGACCCTCTTAACATTATTCAAGGTCACATGTCATTCATACATTCAAGAATAAGAGACTTTAGCACCCTAAGTCAATACATCACATATTCACTTTCATACAAGCATCAAGCAAGGGACACATGTCAACCAAGACAAGACACCTCATACTGCACTTTAACACATATTACATGTCATTCTTAAGTCACTTATGAATAACCATTATCATCTTTATGTCATCCTATATACTAATATATCATCATCAATATAACCATTATATACTTATATATTTAAGTAGGAACAACCATGCATTAACCCTAATACTACACATAGAAAAACATATTCATAGTCTACATCCTAACATACATAACAAGAACACATACTTTCATATTCCTTCACATATAAATAGATAGGATAACATTTCACATAATAAAAACTACACAAATTATCACAAAATTCAAGTATTGCCGACAACGGCATGATCATCATATTGCATTAAGTAGCGCCGACAAGGCCACATCAATTCACATAGCACCTCCACCATAAGTTGACCATACCAATCACACCATAATTGAAGTCTAGTTAACATAAAAATGAAGGAATTAGAGCAGCATACCCCCATTTCGTCTTACCACTTAAATTTCAAAGCCAAATCACCCAATTCGATATCATAAGACCCTTACCCATGGTCATAACCAACAATTCAATACATAAACCATAATATTCAATGAATCTAAGTCAATTCAATATAGATTTATCAATATAAGAGCAGTTAGACATCAATAGATTACAATCCTTACTTTATTCATTAGCCCATACAAAACTACATTATAATCATGAGCATTAAGTCAATATCAATTCAATAGGCTTATAGTCAAAAGATCTAAGAATATTCAATACTCAATTGATCAATTTGAAACAGCCGATATACCAATTAACCATAAAATATACATGAATCAAAATCCCATAACAATCTACACATGAATTCATCAATCTCAAAGCATGATCTCATAACCCATATTTTAGTAATATTTGAGAGATTTGTGAAGATCAAGGGTTTATGGAGAATTCATTGGAAAACATCATTAAACATCAATTACATCATATCTTAATGTTTGAAAACCTTTTATGCAAGAACCCAAGACTTAGAGTAGAAATTGGACTTTTCATCTTTTTGAAATCTTGGAAATCATCTTTGAAATAGGCTAGAAGGTTATATCAAGCCTTAGATGAAGAACTACGATACCTTATTTGAATAAACCAATGAAAATTGAAGAAGAACCTCCATTGATGAACCATCTTCAAGCTCCAGCTTCACCTTGAACTCTCATGGAGGTTATAGGAGAATCTTTTGGAGGGAATGGGTTTTGATTTAGGTGTTAGGGTTATAATGAGAGTTTAATGAATTATATACTCTTAAAGTACCCATAAACACTCAAAACAACCGCCCTCACACTTAATATGACTTGGGGTGAATTTACAACTTCACCCCTCAACTTAACAGAAAGCTGGCAGAAAAACAAGAAGCCCATCGACGTCCACATCGACGGTCCGTGGTCTCAACCACGCCCCGTCAATGGGGTCTCGTGGGTCTCACCTGCAACTCCTCAAAGTTCAGGCTTTCAGTCCCCATCGACGCCACCCAACGATGGGCCGTCTCCTGGTCGACTGGCCGTCGTTTGGGTCATCGATTGACATTACCTGGCAGTGTTGAGTTCTAAGTTGGGGTCCTCTTATTGGGCCCCTTTGAGGGTCCTATGTGGAGTTGTACCCGGACGTTTCCAACCCAAAAATGATCATATACGAGTTAAATACCTACATATGAGTTTCATCCAAAAAGAACACGTAAAACTCGACGAAACATGCAAAGACACACTAGGTCGTTTCAAGGATAACCTTTCGAAGTCATGGACGTTCGTGGACGTTTGACCTCAAAACTTCATGAATTTGACATACTTATTATATACAATATAATAACTCATTTAAAAACCTTATAACCTAATGAATCATATATAAACTCATAAAACCACATATGAGGCACATAAGTGACTTAGTCATTGAACGTCTTGGTCATCCCTTGACTTTTGACTTCTAATGCACCTAAACTTTTAGACACTGACTCAAACCCACATTATAAACCATTTTAGGACCTTATATCATCACAACAACCATGTTAGGATCTAGATTCACCTAGGTCATTTTTGGGGTCTTACAGCTAGTGTGACTTAGCCTATTTGACTAGGCTTTAAGAGTCGAAAAATGATAAATATTGGTGAAAGGGTGTCTAACACATACTAGAGTTAGTTCATAGTCTAAACGTCCGGGTACGAATTCTAAAGGACCAAATAAGGTCCCTTGAGGAGGACCCTTGCAAAAGGTGGCAAGAAATTGTCAAGAGACAATGTCCACAAACGGAGGCCACTGACGAGGCGTGGTCATATCGACGGGGCATTTATGGCCACTGTCGATGGATACTTAGTAAATTTGGCAAAAGGTTCATTTTTCATAGTCTCTGAAATTGTCGATGAATGTGCAGCTTAAAGGTGCATAGTGCCCATCGATGGACACACGATCCGTCAATCGTGGTGTCGTCTGTGAGGACTGGTTTTCCTGCACGTTTTCATTTAAGTCATTTAATTAGTTATCTTATTTAGTAGGTTAATTAGGGGTTAAGGGGGGTATGATTAAGTTATTTAACAACCTATATAAATCCTCTAACCTAATTAAAGCTCTCATAATTTTAAAAACCCAAAACTTTCTTCCTTCTCTCTTCTTTCTCTCTCCCAAAGAAACCCCAATGAAGATAAAGTTATATCTGTGTTCAAAGGCTGAAAAAAAAGTAAAAATTTTCCATCAATATTCATCAATTAGTAAGGTATGGGATTCCTTTCACCTTTGAGACCTCTTTCCTCAAAGGGTTCCATAACATTGATTTCAAAAGTTGATTTTTCAAGTGAGTTTTCATCCAATACGAAGCTGATGTTATGAATTAATTTGTTTATGATTTCTTTTGGATATTATGAATAAATTAACATATATTATAACTCAATTATGTTATATCTTGATGAATTGGTCTAGTTTGTAGAAGATAACCTATTCCCCTTAACCCTAGGTTATGATCTTGATATAAATTATGTATTGTTGGTTCAATTGAATTGGTTATTGGATGAATTACTACTATGTGATGTTATTGTATCAATTATAGATAGATTAAGATGAATTATAGTCCTATAATTGTAGTTCTTGAATAATTGAATTAGGGTATGAAGTATGTTATGGATTTGACCTAAGTCTCTTGTCTTAAGCTTTGAACTAGTGATGGATTGTGATGTAGTGACTCAATTGGTTTTGTTATCATGATGATTACTATTTGTGATGATATTATAACCTTTTTGGGTTTAGTTAAGGGTTGATGGTAAAACTTTGATGATAGATTATGAACAAGACTTGGAAAGTCTTCTAATCCCAACTCTTTACTTCAATTATGGTTACTTGTGATTAAGTGATGATGTTATATTTGAGTATGCCTTGTATTAGGATTGATAGGGTTTGTATGATGTTGAATTGAAATGTCTTGACTATAGTTTGTGAGGTTGGCTAAGATGTAATGTCATAAGAATGGTGATTACTTACCAATGTACCTTATCATGATGTGAATATGTTAATGTGCTAACCTAACTCATATGAATTGTAATGAAAGGACAATAATCATGAAATTCTTATTGATCTATGATGATGATGATGATGTTTATACAAGAGTTATACCCTATGACGTACATTAAGCTATGATAAATAATAAAGGTATTAAAGACATTTCAAAAGGGACTCTCGCTTGGCATCGAGTGAACTAGAATGAGGAGTGTCCCTTCCCACTTAGGGAAGGTAGGATCACCATTGTACTCTTGACATTGGATACTTCAATACATGTAGAATACATTTGGTCCCAACTATATCTCCTAGTTCTTAAACTATGTTGCCTTCCTTAAGAATACTAGCTAGTGGATCCACGTAGTTGCTATATTCATGTTTTGGTACTACCTTGGAAAGTAGTCAGCCTTCTTTTGGTGTAGGGTTTCATGATACTGGATTTCACTTTATCTCATGTGGCCTATGTCGGTTAAGGCAAGATGTTCTCAAAAGGTAAAATGAAATAAAGGAATGAACTATAACTAAGATTACCTAACGGGTGTAGCTTAGTCTATGTAGCGGTATGAGAATCTATCTATACATTGTACTATTCTACCTCTACGGAAGTCTTAGGAGGATGTTCTTATATGTATATTCTTATTAATGTAAATGATATGTACATAATGATCTTACATGTGAATGACACTGTGGTCTATATTGCTAAACTATGATATTATGTAATCATAATGTTATGTTATGTGAATTTTTAAATTGGGTATGGTTTTTGATAGGTTTACTTGATTAAATAAGGTTTGGGGATTTGCTTAGTTATTTCACAAGTGTACTTAAAGAGGGTCATGAGTAATGGTCTTGCTTTGGTTATGTTGAAATGTACTTTTATTCATGCTTGTTGAAGTTATAACTTGATGATAGAGTTTTCTTGATTATGTATGCAAGTATGTTGATATGTTCATTGACTTGACTATGCAATTGTATTGTTTGTCTTGTGATGTACATGCCTATGACTTAAGTAATATGTCTTGTCAATTGGTATGGTCTTAGTGAATGTGCATAAAGCTTTTCAAATTAAATTGCATGGTTTAATGAAATGTTCCTTTTTAGCATGATTTGATAATATATGTGCATATGGTGTCATACCTAGTACAAGTGTTGTACTAACCCCATTTCTTCTTTTTCCCCAACATTTAAGTTCCGATCGCTGAAGTGATTTTGGAAATGACTTTTGAAGAAGACTTGGAATTCTTCATCATCCAAGTTGGGTAGGTAATCATTTTCCAAGGGCAATGTCACTATCAAGCTTATGAAGTTGTTTTAGTTTGAAGACTCATATGTTCTTTCCTTTTCATTTGGATACAAAATATTGTGTAGCCTATATGAGGCATTATTACTTTGATGTATGGGCTAGGCCCAAATTGTTATACTCTTATTAGATGATAATGAGATGACACGAATATTTGAGACTATGTTATATTATATATATATTTATGTGTGTAATAAAAGTAGAAGACTAAGTAATCTTCATATACGAAGGGTCTCCGTATACTCGATCTAACTATACTATGTGTTTGCAGAGGTGTATGTAAACTTCAATGTAGAAGCAGTAAATAGTTTAAATTTCTGCTAATTTTGACCTATGAATATAATGATATAAGAAAAGAGGCTAGACCTATTCCTCAAAGAGGACGATGACGCCGGTTACGTCTAGGGGGTGCTCCTTGAATGTGACAAACTTGGTATCAGAGCATGAGGTCAGGTATCTTTGAGTCGATGTCTATCTCAACTACGTCTATGTAGATTTGTACTCATAAATACAAAGCGCACCACACTTATGGATGGGAATCTATGTGATGCTTAGGAAACTCTCACTTTCTTGGAAGTCCAATATCGTGCCTCTAGAGTGTTAGATCTATGTGATTTTAGCATCTAATCCTTTTATTGTTATTATAGGCAATGAATAATTGAAGAAATGCGGAACAAAGACATGAAGAAGATATTTCCAATGCGGGAGTTCCTCCATATCGTAATCAAGTGTCTCCTCTTAAAAAGAAGCTAATGAGGACCAAGCTCCGACCGATCCTCCTCCCTGATGGATGGCGCCATAGGGGCTGATCTTTTCAAAATGGCCCAAGCCATTACTACTCAAGCACAAGCCATCAGTACTCAAGCTCAAGCCATGATAGCCCAAACTAGTATGGAGGTTGTACCCTCAGAAAACCAACAAGTTGCTACCATGACCTCCCGTCTAAGGGATTTCACTAGGATGACTCACCCTACTTTCAATGGGTCAAAAGTTCAAGAAGACCCCCACGATTTTATTGATGAAATCTACAAGATCCTATCTATGATATGGGATTGAATACTAGTGAAAAGGCCGAGTTAGACACTTACCAACTCAAAGGTGTGATCCAAACTTGGTATGTCCAATGGTGGGACAACAAGCCGTTAAGGGGTGGACCGGTGACTCGGGAAGTTTTGAAGAAGGCTTTTCTTGATAGATTCTTTCCTAGGGAGAAGCAGGAAGCCAAGGTGGTGGAGTTCATCAACCTTCGTCAAGGAGATATTAGTGTGATAGAATACTCTTTTAAATTAACTCAATTGTCAAAATATGCTACTTCTTTGGTTATCGATCCTACAGATGAAATGAACCGCTTTGTGAAGGGAGTGTCAGATGTCTTGCAAGAAGTGTGTCATTCGGCTATGATACATAACAATATGAACATTTAGCGTCTCATGGTTCATGCTCAACAAGTGGAAGATGCAAGGGCTAAAAGAAAGAGTAAAAATACCTAGAGGGCAAGATCTTTTGATGGTAGTTCTTCAAAGGTAGGCTTGATATCCAAGACAAGCCTAGGTTCAAGATAAAGGTTTCTAATCAAGTTCCCTAAGGCTCGTGATGATAGGGTGTCTTACCCTATGCCTAAAAAGGGAAGGGGTATTAGATCACCAAATAAGAATCCAACTTGTGAAATGTGTGGCAAGATGCATTATGTTTATTGCCTTAAAGGAACAGATAATTGCTTTGGTTGTGGAAAGAGTGTCCACAAGGTTAGGGATTGTCCTAATGTGAAGGGTCAATACAAGGGTAGTGGTCAAGCTGAAGCAAGTGGTTCAAATGATGCTCCAAAGAAGAATCACTTTTATGCTCTCCGCTCTAGAGGTGATCAAGAGACTTCTCTCGATGTGGTGACCGGTACGTTGAAAGTCTTCTCTATTGATGTGTACGATTTATTTGATCCGAGCGCTACATTATATTTTGTTACTCCCTTGATAGATAAGAAGGTTGAAATTTTTCCCGACATTCTAAATGAACCCTTCATAGTAACTAGCCCGGTAAGAGAGTATGTGGTTTCAAAAAAGGGTATATAGAAATTTTCCTATAATTTTGCCCAATAGAATTACTTATGTTGAACTCGTACAACTTGATATGTTTGACTTTGATGTCATTTTGGATATGAATTGGTTGCATGCTTGCTTTGCCTCTATAGATTGTAGAACAAGAGTGGTGAAGTTTAACTTTCCAAATGAGCCTGTTTTATAGTGGAAGGGGGGAAATTCTATTCCTAGAGGTCGTATTATTTTTTATTGAAAGATAGTAGAATAATCTCTAAAGGGTGTTTATACCATATGGTAAGAGTCCAAGATTTAGACTCCAAAATTCCTCCCATTGACGCGGTCCCCAGTAGTGGGGGAATTTCTGGAAGTCTTTCCTAATTATCTTCTCGATATTCCTCCTAAACGGGAAATGGATTTTGGTATCGACTTGTTGCCAGATACAAATCCTATTTCAATTCCTCCTTATCGGATCGCTCCGACCAAATTGAAAGAGTTGAAGGCTTAGCTCGTAGATTTACTAGACAAAAACTTCATTAGACGTAGTATTTCTTCACGAGGTGCTCTTGTTTTGTTTGTGAAGAAGAAGGATGGTTCCCTTAGAATGTGCATTGATTATCACAACTCAATAAAGTCACTATTAATAACAAGTATCCTCTCTCTCGGGTCGACGACTTGTTTGATCAATTCTAAGGGGCAAGCTACTTATCTAATATTGATTTGACATCGAGGTATCACCAACTTAGGGTGAGAGGTGAGTATATACCAAAGACGGTATTTTGGACTAGATATAGTCACTATGAGTTCTTAGTAATGTGCTTTGGTCTCACTAATGCCCCGACGACATTTATGGATCTCATGAATAGGGTGTTTCAATGTTACATAGATTTATTTTTCATTGTTTTCATTGACGACATCTTGGTATATTTGAAAAATGAGGATGAACACATGGACCATTTAGGGGTGGTGTTACAAGTGCTTAAGGAGAACCAATTATTTGCCAAGTATAGCAAATGTGAGTTTTGGTTGATGTCGGTGGCTTTTCTTGGTCATATCATCTCTAGTGAGGGAGTTGAGGTTGATCCAAGGAAAACTGAGGTGATCAAAAATTGGCCTAGACCATTGACTCCAACCGACATTAGAAGTTTTTGGGTCTAGAGGGTTATATTAGAGGTTTGTGGATGATTTCACATCCATTGCATCTCCCTTGACTACTTTAACCTAAAAGATTAAGAAATTTTAATGGTCGGAGGCATATGAGAGAAGCTTCCAAATTTGAAAGATAGGCTAACTTCGGCTTTTATGTTGACTTTATCGGAGGGTACCAAGGGTTTCATTGTATATTGTGATGCATCCCGAGTGGGCTTAGGGTGTGTTCTTATGCAACATAGCAAAGTAGTAGCCTATGTTTCTAGGAAACTTAAAGTGCATGAGAGAAACTATCCAACTCATGATATTGAGTTAGAGGCCATATTATTTGCCTTAAAGATATGGAGGCATTATTATATGGTATTCATGTTGATGTGTATACCGACCACAAGAGTCTACAATATCTGTTTACTCAAAAGGAGTTAAATATATGACAAAGAAGGTGGTTGGAATTGTTGAAAGATTATGACATGAGTGTTTTCTATCACCCTGACAAGGCCAATGTGGTTGCGGATGCTCTAAGCCGTATTACCATGGGTAGTTTGTCTCATGTAGAGGAAGCTAAGAAAGACCTAGTGAAAGATGTTCATAGGTTGGCTAGATTGGGTGTTAGGTTTTAAGATTTTCTTAATGGTGGTTTTAAGGTCCATCAAAACCCCGAGTCATCATTGGTAGTTGAGGTGAAGTCCAAACAATATTTGGATCAACCATTAATGGAGTCAAAGGAATCGGTTCTTGGCAAGTTTAATGAGTCATTCTCCTTAGGGGGGATAGTGTCTTGAGGTATCAAAGAAGGTTGTGTGTTTCCAATGTAGATGGTTTGAGGAACCAGGTTCTTAAGGAAGCTCATGGGTCCCATTACTCCATACATCTGGGTTCTACAAAGATGTATCATGACCTTAGAGAAGTGTTTTGGTGTGAAAGTTTGAAAAGTGACATAGCGGTATTTGTTGCTAAGTGTACAAATTGCCAACAACTGATAGCCAAACACCAAATGCCGGGTGATTTACTTCAAGAAATCCAAGTTCCTACTTGGAAGTAGGAAGACATTAATATGGATTTTGTGGTAAGTTTTCCTCGGACACAAAAACAATATGACTCTATATTGGTGATTGTGGATAGGTTGACCAAATCTGCTCATTTTATTCCCGTCAACTCGACTTATTCGGTGGAAGATTATTCAAGGATCTTGATAGATGAAATTGTGTGTCACCATGGTATTCCGTAATCCATCATATTGGATAGGGGTGCACGTTTCACATCCAGGTTTTGGAGATCATTACAACAAGGTTTGGGTACCAAGGTGAAGTTAAGCACCACTTTTCATCCCCAAACAGATGGTCAAGCGGAGCATACTATTCAAACCCTTGAGGATATGCTTAGAACTTGTATTAATCATTTCAAAAGAAATTGGGATAAGCATTTGCCTTTGTGGAGTTTGCTTACAACTATAGCAACCATTCATCTATATCTATGGCTCCTTATGCAGCCTTTTATGGTAGGAGATGTAGATCTCCAATTTGATGGTTTGAAGTGGGTGAGTCTTCACTTTTAGGTCCCGATTTGATTAATAAGACTTTGTAGAAGGTTCATATCATAAGGAACCGGTTGCAAACAACCTATAGTTGGCAAAAGTCTTATGCCAATCATAGGAGAAGAAATTTAAAGTTTCAAGAAGGTGATAAAGTGTATTTGAAAATTTCACCCATGAAAGTGGTGGTTAGATTTGCCATGAAATGGAAGTTAAGTCCTGATTATGTGGGTCCCTATGAAATCTTGCAGAAGATTGGTAAGATGGCATATGAGTTGAAGTTGTCTAGTGAATTGACTTCAATTCATCCGGTTTTCCATGTTTCTATGCTTAAGAAGTGTATTGGTGATCTCGAGTCTATTTTTCTTATTGAGGGTCTTGGTGTGAAGGATAAGGTCTCTTAGGAAGAGGTTTTGGTTCAAATCCTTACTAGGAAAGTAAAGAAGTTAAGGAACAAAGAAGTAGCTTCCCTAAAGGAGTTATGGAAGAATCACCTAGTTGAGGGTGTGAATGGGAGGCCAAGGCCGACATGAAGTCCCGGTACCATCATATATTTGATAAATAATGTTATTTATTCCTATTGATAATGAAAATACTGACTAAAATTGAAGTTGCTTAATTTTGGTGAAGTTTTGCAAAATGTGCATTTTTGATGACATTACGGTGAACTTACGGTGAAATTGTGCATATTGACTTGAAAAATTGTTATTCTTCTTGTTTTGAGTCATGTTTTGCATTTTTATATGGTGAGTTTTTAGGAAATTATATGTAGCATGTTGATAAGTTAAGATTTGGCATAATTGACTCATATATGATATGTTGAGCTCATATAGTTGTTGTGAGAAGGAAATTCCTCATAATATGATTTTGATCCGTATGTGTGGTAATTGAGGTTTTTGAAATTTCCTGGTGGAAATTTCATGATTAAATGCATTGTTGTTTGTTGGGCTGCTAGTCTTAAGTCTATTCCTTCCCTCAAAAGATTTTAGTATCATTCGGGGACGACTGTTCCTAAGGGGGGATAATATAACACTTCAAAAATCTAAGACGTATACTAGAGCCTAACATGAGTGTCAACAGGTTTAGACACTATTTTAAGGTCTATTCTAATGAATATAGGTCGTTTAGGAAGTTTAGAAATCAAAACGTCCATGAACATCCATGACGTCCGGAAACTAGTTCAATGAGGTGCTAGTGTGCCTTAGCCTATTTGACTAGCTTTTAAGAGTTGGAAAATGAGGAAAATTGGTCGAAGGGTTTCTAATACATATTAGAGTTAGTTCATAGTCGAAACGCCCGGGAACAACACCCCAAGGACCAACTAAGTCCCCTTGAGAAGGACCCTTGCAAAAAGTGGCAAGAAACTGTCAAGAGCCAGTGTCAACAAACGGAGGCCATTGATGAGGCGTAGTCCAATCGAAGGGTCTTCGATGGCAACTGTCGGTGGACATTTAGTCAATTCGGACAAAGGGTCATTTTGCATAGTCTCTGAACTTATCGACGGATGTGCAGTACGGAGGTGCATAGTGCCCGTTGATGAACACATGATCCGTTGATCGTGGTGTCTTTTGTGAGGATTGGTTTTACTGCACGTTTTCATTGAAGTTATTTAATTTTTTGGCTTAGTTATGAGGTTAATTAGGGGTTAATTTAGGTCTAATTAAGTTAGTTAACAACCTATATAAAGCCTCTAACCTAATTAGACTCATAATTCTAAAAACCCAAAACTCTCTTCCATCTCTTCTCTTTCTCTCTCCCAAGGAAACCCCATTGATGACCAACCTATAGGTGGGTTCAAGGGATTTAAATGGTCGAAATTCTCCATCAATCTTCATCAATTAGTAAGGTATGTGATTCCTTTCACCTTGAGACTTCTTTCTTGAAAGGGTTCCGTCAAATTGATTTCAAAAGTTGAGTTATCAAGTGGGTTTTCATCCATTACAAAATTGATGTTGTGAATTAATTTTTTTATTATTTATTTTGGATATTATGAATCGATTAACATATATTTTAACTCAATTATGTTATATCCTGATGAATTGGTCTAGTTTGTACAAGATGACTTTTCCCCTTAACCTTAGGTTATAATCTGGATATGAATTGTGTAATGTTAGTTCAATTGAATTGTTTATTTGTTGAATTACTACTAGGTGATGTTATTGTATCAATTATGTATATATTAAGATGAATGATAGTCCTATCATGCTAGTTATTGGGTAATTTATTTAGGGTATGAAGTATGTTATGGATTTGACCTAAGTCTCTTGTCTTAAGCTATGAAGTAGTGATGGATTGTGATGTAGTGACTCAATTGGTTTTGTTATCATGATGGTTACTATTATGTTATGATATTACACCCTTGTTTGTTTGAGTGAAGGGTTGATGGTAAGACCTTGATGATTGATTATGAATAAGACTTGGTAAGTCTTGTGATCCCAACTCTTTACTTCAATTATGGTTACTTATGGTTAAGTGATGATGTTATATTGGAGTATTCCTTGTATTGGGATTGATAGAGTTGGTATGATGTTGAATTGAAATTTCTTGACTATGGTTTGTGAGGTGTTTACTAAAATGTAATGTTATAAGGATGGTGATAACTTACCAATGTGCCTTATCATGATGTGAATATGTTAATGTGCTAAACTCACTTGTATGAATTCTAATGAAAGGACAATACTTATGCAGTTATTATTAAGATATGATGATGTTTATACAAGGGTAAGACCCTATGACCTACATTAAGCTAAATGATTAATTAAAAGACATTTCAAAAGGGAGTCTAGCTTAGCACTGAGTGAACTAGAATGAGGAGCGTACCTTCCCACATAGGGAAGGTAGGATCACTAATGTACTCTTGAGATTGGAGACTTCAATGCATGTATCATATCGATGGACCAACTATATCTCCTAGTTCTTGAACTATGTTGCCCCCATAGGAATACTAGCTAGTGGATCCACGTACTTGCTATCTTCATGTTTTGGTACTACCTTGGCAAGTAGTCCTCCTTATTTTGGTGTAGGGTTTCATGAAAATGGATTCAACATTAGCTTATGTGGTCTATGTCGGTTAAGGCAAGATGTTCCCAAAAGGTAAAATAGACTAAAGGAATGAACTCTAACTAAGATGACCTAAGGGGTGTAGCTTAGTCAACGTAGGGGTGTGGGACTCTATCTATACATTGCACTAGTAAGCCTCAACAGAAGTCATAGGAGGATGTTCTTATGTATGTACATGCTTATAAATGTAAATGATATGTATATAATGATCTTACATGTTAATGACGCTATGTGTTGTTAATTACTCTTATGAATATGTATTTGGTCTATATTTCTAAAGTGTGATATTATGTAATCATAATGTTATGTTATGTGAAGTTGGACATTGGTTATGGTTCTTGATAGGTTTACTTGATTAAGTAAGGTTATGAGGCTTTGCTTAGTTATTTCACAAGTGGACTTAAAGAGGGTCATGAGTAATGGTCTTGCTTTGGTTATGTTGAAATGTACTATTATTCATTCTTGTTGAAGTTATAACTTGATGATAGAGTTTTCTTGATTATGTATGCAAGTATGTTGATATGTTCATTGACTTGACTATGCAATTGTATTGTTTGTCTTGTGATGTACATGGCTATGACTTAAGTAATATGTCTTGTTAATTGGTATGGTCTTATTGAATGTGCATAAAGCTTTTCAAAGTAAATTGCATGATTTAATGAAATGTCCCTTTTTAGCATGATTTGATATTATATGTGCATATGGTCTAATACTTAGTACAAGTGGTGTACTAACCTCATTTCTTCCTTTGCCCCAACATTTTAGGTTTTGGTCGTTGAAGGGATTTTGGAGATGACTTTTTAAGAACACTTGGAATTCTTAATCATCTAAGTTGGGTAGGTCCTCACTTTCTGAGGGCAATACCACTATCAAGCTTATGAATTTGTTTTAGTTTAAAGACTCTTATGTTCTTGCCTTTCATTTGGATACGAAACATTATGTAGCCTATATGAGACATTATTACTTTGATGTATGGGCTAGGCTCAAATTGTTATACTCTTATTAGATGGTTATGAGATAAGATGACTATTTGAGACTATTTTATATTCTATATATCTATGTGCAATAATAGTAAAAGACTATATAATCTTCATATACGAAGGGTCTATGTATACTCAATATAACAATACTATTTGTATGTAGAGGTCTTTGTAAGCTTCAATGTAGAAGTAGTAAAAAGTTCTAAATTCCAATAATTTTGACCTATGAATGTAATGATGTAATCTAAGAGGCTAGTCCTAGTCCTCAAAGAGAACGATGCTGGTTACGCCTAGAGGATGCTCACCGGATGTGACACGAGAGGTCTATGTAAACATCTCTATATAGATATATATGAAAATTATTAAATTTCTGCACTTTTTAACCTATGAAATGTAATGACAAATGCTAAGAGGCTACTCTTAGTCCTCTCCGAGGACGACAACACTGATTATGTCTAGAGGGTGCTCCCCTGTCTTGACACACTTTGTATCAAAGCATGAGGTTAAAGAAATCCTAGGATTTATATCTCGTTGAACCACGTTTACGTAGAGTCTTGTTCATGGGTGTGAAGCGCACCACACTTATGAATGAGAGGCTATTGAAATCTTGAAAGTCGTGCCTTGAGAATTAAAACTCTACGTGTCCTCTTTATTCTAATCCTTTTCTTGTGAATATTGGATACGACTACAAGATGTGAACATGAAAGAAGAGTGAAGGAATATTTGGCTAATGCGAGAGTTCCTCCCCAAGATAACCAAGCCCCTCCACAAGGCAACCAAATTCCTACACAAGCCCAAGCTCTGGTCATTCCTCCACCTATGACGGATGGAGAGATAAGGTCGGCATTTTTGAATTTGGCTCAAGATATGAATAACCAAGCTCAAGAGGTAGCCTCTCAATCCCAAGCCATGATGTCAAGACAATCAGGAGGTTGAACCTCGTGTTTAACAAAATGCTAGTACCACGGCTTCCCGCTTGAGGGACTTCATGAGGATGAACCCTCCTATATTTTATTGGTCGAAAGTGAATGAATATCCCCAAGACTTCATTGACGAGGTCTTAAATATTCTTATGCCATGGGGTTTACTTCAAAATTTAGGGCCGTACTAGTTTCCCACAACCTCAAGAATGTAGCTCAAACATGGTACACCAAATGGAGAGACAATAGGTCCGTGAGGGTGGGCCCAATTACTTGGGAGGTGTTTAGAAGGGCTTTCCTTGATTGTTTCTTTCCTAGGGAGAAAAGGGAGGCAAAAGTTAAGGAATTTATCAACCTTCGTCAAGGAGGTATGAGTGTGAAATAGTACTCCTTGAAGTTCACCAAATTGTCAAGTATGTTCCTTCCTTGGCGTCTAATCCGAGGGATGAAATGAGTCGATTTGTGAAAGTAGTGTCCTAAGATTTGGTTAAACAGTGTCGTTCGGCGATGCTCTATGACAATATGGATATCTCTAATTGATGGTTCACGCTCAACAAGTTGATGAGACTCGACTCAAGAGGAAGAATAGAGAGTTTAAGAGGGCTAAGGCTTATGAAGGGGGTACTTCCCAGGATAGGCTTGAGATTCAAGACTATCCTAGGTTTAAAAAGACGGTTTCCAATCATCTTCCTTCCAACTTTCCCAAGGATGGAAAGGATAGGGTGTCTAACCCTAAGTCCCATAGGCAAGAAGTGAAAATTAACCTAGAAAGAAACCTACTTGGGGTGAGTGTCATGTTTGAATGGAGAATTCTTTGGGTGTGACAAGTGTGTACATAAATTTAGGGATTTTCCTAATTTGAGGAGTCAAGAGAAAGGTATTGGTCAAGCTTAAGCAAGTGCTACTAGTTCCGAAGCTCTTAAGAGGACGTAAAATCTCGAAAATGCCTTAGGTTAATATAGATCCTAACATGGTTGTTATGATGGTCTAAGGTCCTAAATGGTATATAATGTGGTTTTGAGGCAGTGTCAAGATTTTAGGTGATTTGGAAGTGAAACGTCAAGGGACGACTAAGACGTTCACGACTAAGTCACCTATGTGCCTCATATGTGGTTATGTACCTATATGTGTGTTTATTGAGTTAATGAGGTCATTATTTGAGTTATTATTGTATTTATATGCGCTGTGTCAAGTTTTGTGAAGGTTGGAGGTCATACGTTCAAGAACGTCCATGACGTTAGAAAGTTTTACCTTGAAATGACCTTGTATGTCTATGCATGTTTGGTTGTGTTTTACATGTTCATTTTTGATGAAATTCATGTGAGAGGTCCTAAACTCGTATACACACATATTCAAGTTAGAAACGTCCCGGTAAACATCCCCAAGGACCATCCAAGGGTCGTCGGGGAAGGACTTTTCATTTGAGCCAAGGTTGTCTAGACCTGGCCCCAAACGGTTAAGGCAAACGACGGTTCGTAGGCCAGTCGACGCCTTATCGATGGGCAACCATTTGTGAAGGCTGTCTCGTGCGCGCATTCACTGTTAAGTTAGGGGTGAATTGGTAAATTCACCCCACATCCAAATAAGAGAATGGGCGGTTACTTAAGGGTCTTTTGGCTATTTTAAACATGTTTTAAGTCTTTAACACTTAGAAGATTTGATTGGAGAGTTGAGTGGAGATTCTTCATCAAATTGGTGGATTAACTTTATTGAGGTATGGTTTTTGATCGTTGAAACTCTATTCATCAAGGAGCCCAAAATTCAAAGAAGTTTTCTAAAGTTTTCAAAGATGAATTGTCAAATTTTATGATCTATCCAATGATTCTTGAATTAAATGATTTAAAGCATTGTATATTGATTGAATTTTTGTTAATTAGATGATTTTAACTTAATTACCATGTAATTGATGAACCCTAGTTTTTGACTACTTTATGGGTTAAGTGATTTGGACTTAATGCTTATGAATTCTAATGTAGTTTTCTATGGACTATTGAATGATATAACAATTGTATTGAATTGATATCTATGTTGTCTTAGATTGATTAATTTATATTGAATTGACCTAGTTTCATTGAATACCATAGTTTATGCATTGAATTATTGGTCATGGCCACGGGTAAGGGCCTTATGATATTGAATTGGATGATTTAACATTGGATTGAAGTGTTGAGGATGAATTGGTGGTACGCTGCCCTAATTCTCGTTATTTTATGTTAATTAGACTTCAATTATGTTGTGATTGGTATGGTCCACTTATGGTGGAATGTTATGTCCTTTACTTGCAATTGATGTGGCCTTGTCGGTATTACTTTATGTATTATGATGATTATGTCCTTGTGGGCACTACTTGAAGTATTATGATGATTTATGTATCTGATTGTGTGAAGTATGATCAGGTTCATCTACTTGTGATTGTGTGAAACTATGTGCTCTTCTATTGATGTTGTTAGGTGATCATGTTAGACTATGACTAGGTGCTTATGAGTATAGTCTTAGATTTGATGCATGATTAATTGTACTTAACTATATGAGTCTGTGATGGTCATAGTGATGATGATATGGTAGTGTATATGTGACTTAAAGATGATAATGGCTATTTCTATGTGCTTCTAGAATGACAAATAATATGTGTTAAAGTGAAGTATGTTGTGTCTTGTCTTGGTTGACTTGTGTCCCTTACTTGATGCATATATGAATGTGAATATGACATGTCTTGACTTAGGATGCTACATCCTCTTAGACTTGAATATATGAATGACATGAGACCTTAAATGATGTTAAGAGGGTTAATTACGTGAAACCTTGAATCTAGTGGTAAGGTTATGAATGTTGAGGTCAAAAGCGGTAATGGTATCCTTGTTTTAAAGAAATGATGGACTTCATGTCACGAACCGAAAGCACCCCCTTGAAGCTATGGTGAACCCTTGGGTCGTAACAAGGAGTACTTGACCCTTTGGAGTCTTGTACAAGCTCTTTAATTGTCGTTCATTACATAAGACATGAAAAGTAATGCGGAATTAAAACTTTTCACGACAATTAATATAAAAAGGACTTATTTATAAATACTTCAAAGATCTCATCGTCACAAGACAACTTAAATACACGATATAAATAACTTAGGGACATGCCCCTTTACAATTGAAGAAACATATAATTATCCTTAACATAAAAAAACTAAAGAGATAAGAATTATGCTCTCGGATATATGAGGACACAATTTGTCTTGAGAGGAACTTTCCCAAGCTTTGTCTCCTAGTCTTCAACCTTGCTTCTAACCTATACTTATACATTATTGAAAAGCATGGGGATAGTATAAAACAATGTATTAAGTATGGAATATACAAAAACATGCAAAAAGGGACATTTAAGTATAAAACACATTTTCATGCCAATTAAGTAAAAAAATTCAAGAATATAGAAGCAAAACATCATAAGGAACATCATTTAAAACTTAGACAAGGATTTCCCAAATTTTAAACCAAAGGAAGAAAATTACAGTAAAGTAACCTAAATTACAGTGAACTCATTAGACCTTTACAGTTAACTAAAATTACTCCAAAGTTGTGAACTTCCAAATTATTGCCAATGAGGAATTAAGCATTCCATCGGAGTTTCCCTATCTAAGTTCATAATAAGACTCACTAAGGTAAGACATGAAGGAAGTACGCATATGCATTCTTCAATACACACCAAAGAGACCCTCAAGACTACTTCCTTTTTGGCGTACTTGATACGCTCAAACTTACTTCTCAAATAAGAAGTAAAGCGGTCGTATCGAGTAAAGAACCCAACTAATGAGGTTTGGATTGTTCACACGAGGAAAATATTTCAGACTTAACTTTAATCTATTATTACAATCATCTGGTCAATTATTTCCTTAGAAACGAAAAGACAATAAAAGGGGGGTTTATATTTCTATATGAATGAAAATAACTAACTAAATTAAAGTAATCAACTAACAGATTCAAATCTTGGAGTTTAATCAATTAATAAAAGTAACTAGGGTTTATGTGTTCCCCACAATTTCCTAACTTGATAATTCTAACTATAACAATTTTTTCGTAGTATCTTTTATTCAAAGTGATAAGTTATGTTTTTCTAAATCCTTGGTCTGGCATCTAGAAAATTTCACTCCGCACCTTGGTTCGGCTACGTGTGTTGCTATACTAAACCTTACCTTTACCTCATATTAAGCATTGTATTCAATATTTCACTAAGTTATTACCTCGTACAACCCGACACTAGCCTATTAGATAGTATACACTAAATCTATGTTGATAATTGTTTTCCTATTATCTACCTCCTTGGTTCGGCAAGTAGAATTAAGGCGAGTTCTAACGTTGGCCATCCGTTAAAAAGACTTCTAAACAAAAGAATTATCAATACATGCAAGACACTAATCTGGAATTGTTCTTTTCCCACAACCCTAGTTATGGAGTTTAGTTACCCATAGTCACAATCACAATATTCACATATTTAATATAACAATTCATGCACTTACTTTGATGAGAAAGAATAAAATCAGGAAATTCACTTGATTAATCAACAAAATCACCAACAATCAATTCCAGAAAGTGTAAAAATCAAAAAGTCTAATATCAAAGAGTTTACTAAAAAAGAGTCTAAAACCAAAGAGTCTAACCCCAAAAATGAGGTTTTTTGAACTATTTATAAAAATCAAAAACCTAATAAAAGAAGGACTCTAATTACTTAAAATCTGTCAAAACGCGGCTGGGTCGATGGACCTCGTGAAGGACCGTCGTGGTCACGATGGGCCGTCATGGACTCCGTCGTCCCATACCTCACAAATACTTCTGCTACTCTCTTCATTACCCTCAAAGGTAGGTATGACGGACCGTTCCAAGAACAACGGTCCGTCGAGGGTCTCCGTTCCATAACACTTAAACTTCTTGGAAATTGGGTACTGGGACTACTCTCTGATCATTGCAAAGAACCAGCAGGACGGACCGTCGTGGCTGTGACGGTTCGTCATGAACTTTCGTAATCCCACACTGGGTCAGACTTCCCCATCTTCCTTCAGGAGCTTCACTACGTTGCCACCTACGGACTGTTGCAAGCTCGACTGACCATCATATGCTCCATAGGTGGTAACTCTTCTGCATTTCTTGCTCAAAAACTTCCGCGTTCATCTTTGGACAGATTTCCTGCAAATAAAGAGAAACTTACATAAAAATCAATACAAAAAGGCTTTTGGACACACACTAAAATTTATGGAAAAAGAATTAAAAATACCGTGAAACCACGGTATAGCAACACCCTCAACTTAAATTCGTTGTTTGTCCTCAAGCGACGCACTATGACTCACTACAAAATCTTTGTACGATAGAATCTATATTTTAACTTTCGCAATCATTTGGCTATTTATCTCGATCAATATCATCATGTTTATGCATTTTATCACCATTAGGATTGAATTATGTGGAATCAGACCATGACATTGACTCACCACGCACTGACACCTATCCTCTTCAATTTCTCACTGAGGTGCTAATATTTCTGGTATTGCAACTAGTGTCCTCACTTCAAAACAACATCCTCATTTTTCACACAATTATTTCACTTTGATTATAAGGATTACTTTTCAACACTCACTCTCATAACAAATTCACAACTCATTCGTTCATATTGCCGTAAGCTTGCCCTTATTTTCACTAATTTATGTTCGCTATACAACTCTTAGGATCACGATAGGACTTTCTTAGCTTGTAACATAAGATCAGGGTCAGGTAGGATATATTTAGGTATATTTAGTGACTTTTTGCCCTCCTTGACATATCGGCTAAACATACCACTTTTTATCATTTTATTTCGCCCAATTTCTCATATTATATCACCTTGCTATTTTTCCTTCTTTCTTCATTTGTGTAAGTGACTCTCTTATTTTCTTGCTTGTATTTACTATATTTTTTTTTTATATTTTTTGTATTTCGCTTTTCTTTCAACTGGTTCTCGAGTAACTTTACTTTTGTTCTTTCTCTCTCTTTGTTCTTTCAGTCCCACTTTCCAGATCATTCCTCATAATAGCCACCCTCAATTCATGGCTTTGCCATGAGTCAAAGTACACAATACCCAAAGTTGGGTCAGGGACATGAAAAGGTTTTTTACAGCATTAGACACCCTCAACTTATGCTTTTGGCATAAGCTGAGGTGCACATGTCCAAGGATAGACTAGGGCGAACACATTATTCCAAGAAAAGATCAGTTGGGGTGAAAAAGAAAGGTCTAGTTTAAGCTCAAATCATTTGGATCAAAGAGGGATTAATTTCATTTGGTTTTTGTATTTAGGGTAAAAATTGGCTATATTGAAGAAGGGCCTATGATCCTTTCCTAATTGTCTATTACAACTTACTTTTAGCAGGACTAACCAGGCAAGTTCTAGCTCAGTACAAATAGTGGACTATTCAAATCTTCCTCACACTCACTTGACATCTGATTACTCATCCAGATTATCAGACACCTAGTTGGAATTTTAGATTTAGGGTCATGCAGTGGTGTATCTCTATGTCATTCTTAGAGCCACACATTTATCAAATACTATGCCTAGTCATGCATCATTTTCGTTACATCAGGATATCATTTTTTTAGCCATCATGCTTCAGAGTTATACTATGTACAAAAGATATAGACATGCCGGTTCAACAATAAAAATAATCAGTCTCTTGAGCGAAAAGAACACAAGCAAGAAAACCCCAAAAAAGGATCGTGAATTGGGCTACTCAGACTTCACCCTAGCACTCACTTTCCATTTACCCCACCCCCAACAAAAAGATATGCAATTGTCCCCAATGCATAAAAAAAACTGAAATATGAGAGTGGTAGGTGAAGCAAACCTGCGGCACAAAGCGCCGACGATCAGCAAGCTGGTGGGTCCGGTTCCCCGAAACCCACTACCTCTGTAGTCTGGACACCCTCAGTAGTGTCCTCATCAGCAACAACATAATCAATAGTGCCTCCCGCGGTCTCCACATCTCTGGAGCTAGATGCCCCAGCAGCTGACTCTACATCCCTGATCCGATGTGCCTCCTCATCAGCAAGCAAGGCTGTCCTCGTAGCCTCCATCTCACGGCGCTCCTTCTTCCGTGCTCTAGCCTCATCCTCCTCTTGACCCTTGCGCCTCTTTGCATGATCTTGAGGGGGAGGTGGTGGAATCTCAGAAGTGGCGCATAAGGCAGCCATCACTGTGTCCTCAGCAGGCTTTACAGAAGGGGCCTCAGACTCGGGCACCTGAGCCTCTAGGATCATATCAATATCCACTCTCAGACTCTCAACCGAAGCCTGATGGGTCGATACATCCACCTGAGGAGCTGTCCGGGATAGCACATGCAACTCAAAAGCTTCCGAGCGCTGATGAACCTCAGTGATCTTCCGCTCTGTGTGCTAAACCATTTTACGCTCCAAGCGCTCCTCCGCCTCAGCAATAGACCTCTGCATCCAAGGCTGGATGTGATGCAGAAGTGTTGCCATCTGAGCTTCTAGTTGCTGGACCCTAGCAAGCCAGATCAGAGTGGGGAAGGGGGGTGAGCGAGAGGAGCTAGGGGCAGTGCTACTACCCGGGATAGACTCGATCGCTGTAGTGTCATTTGTTTCAGAAGCAGTCTGCATAGCCGTTCGAGCATGTGCTACCGTATCAGCCAGATTTTCACCAAGTGGAGGCAACTCTGGACGGGGCCCTCTACGTGGAGACAACTCATTGGCCTCATCCTGATGAGGCCGATATCAACAGTACCCAACGGAGTCTTGAGCTGATCAATGTACCATATGGGCACACCTGCGGACCTGTATAAGGAAAATATCATGCACGGAAACGGGTAAGTTGTTGTGACCTTGAAAGCCCTCTCATGCATCACCGCCTGTAGAAGCTAAGAAAAGTCCACCTCAAACCCGGCTATCATTGCCGCCATCAGAACTGTGCGATCCCATGTGACTATTTTCAGCAGCCGTGGGGGAATGGCAGTGGCGGACAATCAACCATAAGAACTTAGTCGTGAAGGTCAAGTTAGCCTTATTGATGGCTCCCTTCGGCTCCGTTACCAAGTCAGCATCCTCTCCATAAATAGACAAGTGCAGGGCCATCCACCTCATGGTGGTCTCTCACAGCCATGGCTCATGCAAGAATTGGCCATCTTTTACAATTTGCCACCGGTAGTCGAACTCGGCGGTGAGAGGGGTCCTGTTGGCATCAACATACTCGCCATACAGATACCGATGGATGGTGAGCAGGGAGATGTCGACCTGTATGCCGCGTACTCGGACGTGCTCAAGTGGGGCCTATTTGGCGGGGGCATCCCGCCTATCTATTTGTGATCGGAAAGTATCCACGTAAGAGGCGTAAAACTCTTGGGCCAATCCTCACTATAGCGGCCTAAAGAACGAGCTGTCTACTCTAGCCGGTGTCTGATGAAGAGATTGTGGATCTCTGTCATGGTGGGGAGACTTTTCCTAAGGACTCCAGTATAAGGGTCCGTGTCAGAACGACTTTATCAGTTAGAAACTTGGCGTTTGAATATACTTGGTATTGCCTGTCGACACATCACCGGTTGGGCTGGTAGGCAACCGGGTTGAGAGAACCAGTCGGTGAGCCTGGAGTGGAATCAGGACTGTCAGCCTCATCAGATGAGGCAGACAGTGCAGCTGTGGCGGGTGTGGGGACTTCTGTAGACCCAAAGGCTTCCTCCGACCACGAAACTCCTAAGGAGCCAAACGGTCCTTCTTCATGTGTAGCTGACCCAAAACGTGTGCCGGTCATTGTGAGCTCCTCATCAGACTGGGAGGCAGTGACTACGCCGGACGCCACATTTTTGGGCATAACTCTGTGCACGTACAACTCGTGATGGAGAGACAGTTCCTGGTGGCACGTACTCGGGATCATGCTGATCATCAGAGCCTATAACCAGTTGGACAAATAAGGCGACAAAATTTAAATGCCCACGTGTGTAAACTCAATCTTGTTTTGGTGTCATTAGAGGTTGTAGCTCTAAAGAATCAATATTAGTACTAGAAGGAGCACACAAGACAAGCAAAAACGACACAAGATAAATATAAGAGAAAAGCTGTAATGACATTACTGTAGTAATAGTGAAACACGACGAACCAGGTGACGGCTCGTCGTGAGTACGATGGGCCGTCATGTCGTACTTAAAACTATGTTTATGTGGAGACCCCTGAAGGAAAGTCTCTGACAGTTATGACGGATAAGCAGGACGGACCATCGTGATAATG
This sequence comes from Solanum pennellii, assembly GCF_001406875.1. Taxonomy (NCBI): domain Eukaryota; kingdom Viridiplantae; phylum Streptophyta; class Magnoliopsida; order Solanales; family Solanaceae; genus Solanum; species Solanum pennellii. The sequence continues at coordinate 16,702,328 of NC_028641.1, read as the reverse complement.
ATGGTTCGTTGTCGATGTCCGTTGTGGGGCACTTAGAAAAAGTATGGAGACCCTTAGGAGAGACGGTTTGTGCAGGGCGGACCGTTTAGGGTATGACGGTCCTTCGTAGATGTCCATCAGAGGACACTTAAAAAAAATGGAGACCCTTAGGACAAGGGTCTCTGACCGTCATGACGGTTGTGCAGGACGGACCATCGAGAGTATGACGATCCGTCGTAGATGTCCATCAGAGGACACTTAGAAAAAATTGGAGACCCTTAGGAGTAGGGTCTCTGACAACCAGAACGGTTGTGCAGGACAGACTGTCACGGGTATGATGGTCCGTCTAAGATGTCCGTCAGAGGACACTTAGAAAAAGTTGGAGACCCTTACAAATAGGGTCTTTAACAACCAGAACGGTTGTGCAGGATTGACAATCGTGGGAAAGACGATCCGTCGCATGTGTCTGTTGGTGGACACTTTAGAAAAAATTGGAGAACCTTAGGAATAGGGTCTCTGACAACCAGAACGGTTGTGTAGGACGGACCTTCATAGGGATTACGGTCCATCACATGTGTCCGTTGGTGGACACTTAGAGAAAATGAACAGTGGGGTGTTGGGGATGTTGGAACAGACTCTATGACGGTCCGTCGTGGGTACGACGGTCCGTCATCGGGGTCTCGTTCTGTTATTCAGTGACAGAACTGAGGATGCCACATTCATCCTCTATTACTCACATGGAATAGTTTGTGTTAACCTATATGTTCCTAACCCAAATACCTAGCAAACTAGCAATGCTAAAGCACCTATTTCTCGAGTTTTAACAAGGCAATTCGAGGATTCTCAACCTAGATCAGACAAAATTGGAGCAAAGAATGAAGACCCATCAAAAAGGAATAGGCTAATACTAATTAAAACAAAAATGCAATGTAAATGGGTAGAGATCAGAGACACATACCTGAGAAGAGGAGAAAAACAAACAAATGAGGCACTTGGTGATAAAGAGCGGAACCACAACAGTAAACTCCGACCAGTATAAAGGAGATTTCCAGAATTTGCGGATTTGGGGAAATGCTCGGTTAATAAAGAAAAGAGGTTGGAAGATGGAAGTTTGAAAGGGAGGGAAATGAAAGAAAGAGGGAAGGAAATTGTTAAAATGAAGGGGTGGTTTTTTTTTAAATGTTGACAATTTTAAAAATACCCCAGCCGGGTCGGGTCGGGTATGCTGGTTTATGACGCAACGAGTCCCCTATGACGGTCCATCGCAGATGCGACGGTCCGTCATGCGTTTCGTAACGTGTTCCCTAATTTTGAAAGTTAATGAAAGACATACCTGGCACGACGGATTCATGCGACGGTCCGTCGCATGCATGACGGTCCGTCGATGTATCCGTCAGTGACTGTTGCAGAATGATTTTTCTACAGAATATCCTGGTGATGTTCCTTCAAATTTAAAACCCATTAGTAGAAAATGCTACCATTACTAGAACAAAAACTATAAGTATTGGGTTGCCTCCCAACCAGCGCCTGATTTGACATTGCGGCACGACTGAAGACACTTGATTACTTATACTTCATCAAGATGGTATGCCTCGATCATTTTATTCGCTGATTCAGCATGCCCGAAGTAGATTTTTATTCATTGTCCATTCACCTTAAACCGCACACCCTCCTTTGTTTCTAACTCAACTGCTCCATGAGGGAATAGTTGAGTAATCAAGTAAGGGCCACTCCATTTGGACTTGAGCTTACCCAGAAACAAACGCAACCTAGAATTGCATAAAAGCACGAAATCCCCAACCATAAACTCTCGTTTTTCAATTTTTAGGTCATGGAACTTCTTCATCTTTTCTTTGTAGAGGGCTGAGTTTTCATAAGCTTTCAGGATATATTCATCGAGTTGATTCAACCCAGTTAACCGTTGTTCTGCAGCTTCGTTCCAATCCATTTTTAAATTCTTCATAGCCTACATGGCTTTGTGCTCTAATTCAACCGGAAGATGACAAGCTTTCCCATATACAAGTTGGTACGGGGACATACCTATGGGAGTCTTATACGCTGCCTGGTAGGCCCAAAGAGCATGATTAAGCCTCCTTGACCAATCCGTTCTACTACTGTTTACTGTTTTAGACAATATGTTTTTGATCTCTCTATTTTACACCTCAACTTGCCCACTAGTTTGAGGATGGTAAGGAGTGGCCACATTATTGCGAACCACATACTTCTCCAATAATCCCTTCAACAATTTGTTGCAACAGTGGGATCCCCCATCACTAATTGCCCTTGGGGTACCAAATCGAGAGAATATATTCTTCTTCAAAAACGCAGTGACACTCTTTCCTTCATTGTTTGCGTGGGCAATAGCTTTCACCCATTTAGATACATAATCAACCGCTACTAAAATATACTCATTCCATGAGAACTCACAAAAGGACCCATAAAGTCATTACCCTAAACATCAAATAACTCAATCACAAGAATGGGGTTTAGAGGGAGCTCTTGCTTTCTTGAAATGCAGCCATCTCTTTGGCATCTATCACATGCTTTACCAAACTCATGAGCATCTTGATGAAGATTTAGCCAATAGTAACCACATTGTAATATTTTATGAGCGGTTCGGATACCACTATGATGTCCACCTACGGGTGAGGAATGATATACCTCTTAAACACTAAACATCTCACATTCTGGAACACAACACCGAATAAGCCCGTCGGCACAACTCCTATATAAGTATGGTTCATCCCAAAAGAACCTCTTCACATCGTACATGAATTTTTTTCTTTGATTAAAGGAAATGTCTGATGGAACAATATCGCTAGCCAGATAGTTCGCGAAATATGCGAAGCATGGAATCAAGTCTTGTGAGGAAGCCAATACATGCTCATCGAAAAAAGTATCATCAATATCAGTCTTACCCCCTAACTCTCTCATAACTTCATCTTCTAGACGGGACAAGTGATCGGCAACTTGATTTTCGGTCCCTTTTCTATCCCTCACTTCAAAGTCAAATTCTTGTAGAAGTAAAACCCAACGAATCAACTTCGGTTTTGCATCCTTCTTTGCCATCAAATTTCTCAATGCTGAATGGTCAGTATGCACTATAACTCTAGTACCTAGCAGATAGGAGCGAAATTTTTCAAAAGAAAAAACTACTACAAGGAGTTCTTGCTCAGTCACTGTGTAGTTCTTCTGGGCTTCATTTAGGGCTTTACTACCATAGTAAATGGGGTGAAGAATTTTGTTCCTTGTTTTTCCCAATACCACACCAAGAGCAACCCCACTAGCATCGCACATCACCTCAAATAGAATGTTCCAATCCGGAGAAATAATGATAGGTGCAGACACCAATTTTTCTTTTAGCTTGCCGAATGCTTTAAGACAGGATTTATCAAAATAAAATTTACTATCTTTCTCCAGCAGTTTGCACAAAGGGTGTGCAATTTTTGAAAAATCTTTGATGAATCTCCGGTAAAAACCTGCATGCCCAAGAAAGCTTCTCACACCTTTTACATAGATAGGTGGGGGAAGTCTCTCTATTACCTCGACTTTAGCTTGATAACCTCTATGCCCTTTTTTGAAATGCGATGACCCAAAACAATACCTTCTTTCACCATGAAGTGTATTTTTTCCCAATTTAGTACTAAATTGCAGTCTTCACATCTCTTTAGGACCTCAGATAAATGGTTCAAGCACCGCTCAAATGATTGACCAACCACAGAAAATTCATCCATAAAAACTTCAATAGTATCTTCCACCATATCGGAGAATATTGACATCATACATCTCTGAAATATGGCGGGTGTATTGCACAACCCAAATGACATTCTCTTGAACGCAAAGGTCCCATATGGACAATTAAAGGTGGTTTTCTCTTGATCTTCTGGTGTAATAAAAATCTGATTATACCCCGAATATCCATCAAGAATGCAGTACGACCCTTTTCCTGCAAGTCTATCCAACATCTAATCCATGAAGGGCATAGGAAAATGGTCTTTTTCGGTCCATGCATTTAATATACGGTAATCCATACACACCTTCCATCCAGTAACCGGTCTAATTGGAACAAGTTCATTTTTCTCATTGGAGACCAGAGTCATTCCCCTTTTCTTAGGTACACACTGAATAGGGCATACCCAACTACTAGAGGCGATCAGATAGATTATTCCGGCATCCAACCATTTAATGATTTCCTTCTTCACGACCTCTTGCATAGGTGGATTTAAGCGTCTCTAGTTCTCAATACTCTTCTTAAGATCGGGCATGAGTTGGATTTTATGAGAACAAATACCAGGAGGGATCCCAATAATGTCCGCAATAGTACACCCAATAACTCTTTTGAACCTTTTTAGCACTTTCACCAAACTCTCAATTTGTTGTTCATTCAGATCTGATGCAATGATTACTGGCAAAGTGTAACAATTTCCTAAGAATTCATACCTAAGATGAGGTGGGAGAGCTTTTAGTTCTAACTTTGGAGCTTCCTCTATAGATGGTTTCGCCGGTGGAGACTCGCGATTCTTCATGTCTAACTCATATTTCTTCGGCTTAAACCGAACATCACCTCGATCAAGAGCCGCGACTAATGACTCATAATCTTCAATGCAATAATTATCAAAATTCATTATCACTGCTACTAATGCTTCTACACCTAGACGTTCTTCTATTTGTGTCTCATATGACTCACCAACATTGTAAGATATAACAGATACCGATTGGAGCTCACCACTCTGCCTCATGGACCTACAAATATTGAAGGTCACTTCTTCATTGTTCAACCGAAATTTCATCTGCCCCTTTTCCATATCGACTAAGGCTTTAACCGTACCAAGAAATGTCCTTCCAACAATAATGGACACTTTAAAATCGACTTCACAATAAAGAATAACAAAATTCTGCCAGAAATATGAACGACTCTACTTTTACTAGCGCATTGCAATGGGCTTTGGATCACCTAAACCCAACTTCTTGTAAATCGAGAGGGGCATGAGAATTTTGCTTGCCCCCAAATCACATAATGCTTTTACAAAATGTAGTAAGACGATTGTACAAATAATAGTGAACGCACCCGTATCTTCTTTCTTTCGTACCAGAGATCTTGTAGCAATAGCACTACTATGATGCATTCTATCATCATCCTCAAAAGTGACTGATCTTTTTTGTTTGTAACCATATCTTTCATAAACTTGGCATAATCGGACATTTATTATAAAGCTTCTACCAAAGGGACATTGATAGAAAGCTGCTTCAACATTGTTATGAAATACCGATATTTACCATCCTCGGTCTTTTTCACTAATCTTTGAGGAAATGGTGGTGGTGGTCTAGGCATGGGAGTTACCATTTTAGGCACCTCAACATCTTTTCCAGTGTTATCTTCTACTTCACCACTAACCTCTACCACTTTATCATTGTCTTTTATCACATTTTCCTCATTAGACGGCATAGGTGGGTCAATGGTTTGCTTACCACCCCGAGTAGTGATTTCCATACAATGTTCATCATTTTTTGGATTTTGGACAGTGTTGCAAGGAAGAGTGCCCGGTTGCCGTGTGGTCACAGTCGCAGATAATTGGGACAATTGTAACTCAAGGTGCTTAATCGATATTGCATGTGTATCGACTTTCTGCCCAATTACCGCTAAATTACTCCTAAATTCTTTAGTGTGCTAATTACTAGCATCGAACCTTCTAATCATTTTGTGCAACATATCCTCAACTCGCGCCATACTACCTCCACCATCCCAAGGAGTAACTTCACGATTTTAAGGAGAAAAAAAGGGCCCATTACAATCATTTCTATTAGTATAGTTACCCCTGTTAAAGTTGTTGTCGCGGTTGTAATTTCCATCTCGGACATAATGACCCTCACGGTTATAGTTACCATAGATCCGAGCTTGGTTTCCTTGACCTTGGCGCCAATTCTCCTGATTTGAGCCTTGGGCACTCTGTCGGAAACCCCCCGTCTGCTCATTTACCTCATAGGAATCCTCCTCGTAATAACATTCATCATTTGGAGGTGGTGGTTTAGACAAGTAGTTAACAACGTTTATCTTTTTTGCACCCCCAGTGACATGTTTTAATACAAACCCAAGCTCAGTTCTCATCTGAGCCATCTCTTCAAGAAACTCATCTGTGGCTGGGTTGTGAGTGGATTGCACTGCGAAGGTATTTCTCCCAGTATCTGACTTCCTAGTACTCCAAGCTTTATTATTCTGGGAGATTATCTCTAAATTCTCGGCAATCTCGGCATAAGGACACTCCCCATAAGAACCACCCGCTATAGTATCCAATACCGCTTTATTATTATCATTCTGTCCCCGATAGAAGTATTCCTTCAATGACTCATCATCTATGCAGTGATTGGGGACACTTCTCAAAAATGAAGTGCATCTATCCCAAGAACTACTAACTGAGTCTCCTGGTAGTGCCACAAAGTATTTCACTCTGTCTTTGTGGTTTAGTTTCTGGGAGACCGGGTAGTTACATGCTAAGAAAATGTCCCTTAGTTGGTTCCAAGTGAAAATTGAGTTATAAGGGAGCTCAGTGAACCAAATAGCAGCCTCTCCCATCAGTGAGAGAGGTCATACTCTTAGCCCAGTTACATCCAAATCCAAATCAGGCCTCCCTAGACAAATTTTACACACTGCCCTTACCTTAACTATAGGGGCATATGGGTCCTCAGAAGGTAGCCCTGAAAACAAACCTCTAGCAGTGAGCATTTGCATCAGACTACTAGTTACCACAAAGGTGTGGCCTTGTGGTAGAGGGGGCGATACAAGTGGCCCATCAGAGTCTGAAATATTATCATAGCCTCTGTAGTATTCTTGAGGACGTGGAGCAGGATTTTGTCCCCTTTGTTGTTTTTCACCAGGATCATCGGGTAATAACTGACCATGAACATCAACTGGAGCTGGGATGTTCTGGTTTGGATCATCATCGTTAATTCCCAAGTTTCGATTCATATTGCGTAGTGTACGCTCTAATTCATGATCGTAGGGAAACAAGGGTTTTCTTCCTCTCTGTGTATTTGGCATACAATGAAGATAAATCTGCAAAAATCAAAAACAATAAAAAAAAAGTAAAATTAAGAAAACATTGACTAAACTTTAGTAATAAGTTTAAGTTAATCTAAAAGCTACTTTTCCCGGCAGTGGCGCCAAAATTTGATACGCTCAAACATACTTCTCAAATAAGAAGTAAAGCGGTCGTCCCAAGTAAAGAACCCAACTAATGAGGTTGGTATAGTTCCCACGAGGAAAATAGTTCAGACTTAACTTTAATCTATTATTACTATTATTTGGTCAATTTTTTCCTTAGAAAAAAAAAAGACAATGAAAGGGGGGTTTTTATTTCTAAATGAATTAAAATAACTAACTAAATTAAAGTAATCAACTAACAGATTCAAATCTTGGAGTTTAATCAATTAATAAAAGTAACTAGGGTTTAAGTTTTCCCCACATGTTCCTAACTTGATAATTCTAACTATAAAATTTCTTTCCTAGTATCTGGCATGAAAAGTGATAAGTTATGTATTTCTAAATCCTTCGTCCGGCATCTAGAAAATTTCACTCCGCACCTTGGTCCGTCTACGTGTGTTGCTATACTAACCCTTACCTTTACCTCATATTAAGCATTGTATTCGATAGTTATTACCTTGTACCAACCGACACTAGCCTATTTGATAGTATACACTAAATCTATGTTGATAATTCTTTTCCTATTATCTACCTCCTTGGTCCGACAAGTAGCATTAAGGCGAGTTCTAATGTTGGCCATCCGTTAAAAAGAATTCTAAACGAAAGTATTATCAATACATGCAAGACAATAATATGGAATTGTGATTTTGGTTAGATTTTACCTCATTATTCACCCATGGTTCCCACAACCCTAGTTATGGAGTTTAGTTACCCATAGTCACAATCACAATATTCATATATTTAATATAACAATTCATGCACTTACTTTGATGAGAAAGAATAAAATCCAGAAATTCACTTGATTAATCAACAAAATCACCAACAATCAATTCCAGAAAAAGTGTAAAAATCAAAAAGTCTAATATCAAAGAGTTTACTAAAAAAGAGTCTAAAACCAAAGAGTCTAACCCCAAAAATGAGGTTTTTTGAACTATTTATAAAAAACAAAAACCTAATAAAAGAAGGACTCTAATTACTGAAAATCTGTCAAAACGCGGCTGGGTCGATGGACCTTGTGAAGGACCGTCGTGGTCACGATGGGCCGTCATGGCCTCCGTCGTCCCATACTTCACAAATTCTTCTGCTACTCTCTTCATTACCCTCAAAGGTAGGTATGACGGACCGTTCCAAGAACAACGGTCCGTCGAGGGTCTCTGTTCCATAACACTTAAATTTCTTTGAAATTGGGTACTGAGACTACTTTCTGATCATTGCGACGAACCAGCAGGACGGACCGTCGTGGCTATGACGGTCCGTCATGAACTTCCGTAATCCCACACTTGGTAAGACTTCCCCATATTCCTTAAGTAGCTTCACTACGTTGCCACCTACGGACTGTTGGAAGCTCGACGGACCGTCATAAGCTCCGTAGGTGGTAACTTTTCTGCATTTCTTGCTCAAAAACTTTCGCGTTCATCTTTGGACTGATTTCCTGCAAATGAAGAGAAACTTACATAAAAATCAATACAAAAAGGCTTTAGGACACACACTAAATTTAAGAAAAAAACATTAACAATACCGTGAAACCACGGTATATCAGTACTCACCTCGGGAGAACAATAACCCAATCAATGTCAATGCAATATAAGAACCCCAACAACACATTAAGAATTTTTTTTCGTAATGCCTACTTAGTTTAATGAGTAGCTTGCGTCCCATACCACCACCTATCTTAAGTAGTACACTCTTTTAGAAGACTTGGCACCAAGACTCCCCTTTCGGAAGGTCCTACCTAGTGCAATGGATCAAGAGAGCTTCCCTTACCACTACCTACCCTAAGTAGTACAATCTTTTAGGAGACTTAGTTCATTCAATTCAAATAAGACTCACGAAGACTCCCCTTTCAGAATGCCTACCTAGTGGAATGGATAAATAGCGTCCCATTCCACTACATACCCTAAGTAGAACACTTCTTTAGAAGACTTAGAACATTCATTTCTTTTGTGGGAGTTATCTTAACCGACATAGACCATGAGAGCTAGACATCGAATCCCAATATTAACCCCAATCGGATAAGGGACCCTCACTTGCCTAGAATGAGGTCATTCTTTTAGATTTTACATGGCTTGCCCAATAGCTACACCTATGCGGGCACATAGTTAAGGGATAAGGAGATTTCTACTTAGTAACTCATTCTCTACTAACGAGGAGTATTCATCTCAAGAGGTACATTGGAATATACCATCTGAACTCACGAAGTGTAACCACCTCTTCATCATATACTCTCAGTGCTCGGCATAAATTCCCACAGATTCTAAACATTATAAACTATAGGTCAAGATAACTAGTGAACACCACATCTCAAGTAACGAAGGGTATTCATCCTCCGACCTATCTTAGAAAGCTCTTAGGATGTAGTGGGGTTGCTAGTAAACACTTCATCTCAACTCACGAAGAGTATTCACACCAAAACTCCCCCTTTGGACTTAACTTAGATTCATTCGTTCATTCAAGTATGAGTGTGTGTGTACATGTGAGCACACCTTGGACATAAGCATCATTTCATTTACATTTAAATTCTATACATGCTTAGACCTTTATTCATCACATCACACACTTTAAATGCTTGACATAATCATATGGTTCATTTAGACATAATCCTTAGCATACTTCTCATAACAAGATTCATAAAACAATTAACAAAAATAACTTCATTTAAGCATACTCTCTTGCATACTTTACATAATAGCTTCATAAGACACATTTAAAAAGAATAACATTGTTATTATCTTAATTAACATAAAAAGCCTTCATGGACTCATTCACAATAAACAAGTAACTTCACATTCATACAATTCAAGTAAACACCACCACCAAGATGGTGGACCATACCACTGAAGATCATTTCGAAATTAAAGTTAAACAACATAACCAACTTACTCTTTGATCCAAGATTTCATCACCTATAACATAAAACTCAATATTTCATCATAATAAATCCCTTTAGGCAGTATCTAAACCACAATATCAACCATAAGAAACCAAAGACTACCAATTCATGCTCATTTAACCCATTTCTTAAGCCAAAATTTGATGAAAAGCGTTAACATTATTTTTTGATGTTTTAAACTTAAAATTATCAACTAACATTAGAAACATTATTATTACGTCATTAAAGAAGTTTTCATGGAAGACCCATATTTAGAGTTGAAGATAGAAGATACTAGGGTTGAAAACCCTTATTGAAAATCCATTAGAGGGGACTCCTTAAATGGAAGAGAGTTAAAGGATGGATACCATGACCAAATTTGTACCATTGCCAATAAGAACAGCCTCTATTGGATTAAGTTACCACTATGGATTCCATGCTAGCATTAGAGATGTATAAAGTTTAGGTGGTTGTATGGGATGCTATCTAGACATTGCAAAATAGGCTTTAAAGGTGTTAGTGAGAGTCGCTAGGCCTTGTCCAAGACCATTATTTGAGTTTCCTAATGTGATGACTGAGTCTTAAATTAACTAATGAATGTAATGACTTAAGTTAAGAAACTATGTCCAAAGAATAAATACTTATCTAGAGTAGTTAAGTATTGTCTAGTTAAGGTGTGAGGGGGCATAGGAATGGTCACTTCATATCATACCTAGGTAAGTCTTAAGAATGACACTAGTTAGGGAAGATGGTTGATTATGTGGACATGATCTAAGCCTTAGGTAGTCTTATAGATTATTTAGGTAATCTTTAAGAGGTCAATCAGGGAGGTTATATTCTTCATTTACTTAAGTTAGTCTTTTGATAGCCTTTGGAAAGAGAATGTCATATTATCAATATGTTGTTGTATTAAGTGAGAATGATTCTATCTTAGGTATTATATAGGATCTCGTAAGTATGTGTATATGGGATTGTATGGGTGGTCGCTTCACTACTCATTCAAGTGAGACATAGAATCACCTTTGCTAGAAGGATCTCATGTTCATGTGATTGGTGTCTTGTAAGTGTGTATTGATCTCATGATAGATGGTCTTAAGGATCATTTAGGTGAGCCTAGAAAGGTTGTATATGTCTCTCTTTCTCTAACTTAATCTAGTCTTAGGATAGATTTTATTGAGAGGATTGCATGCTAGAAAGTACCCCTTGTGAAGTTCAGAAACATCATTGTAATAGTGATGTTAGTTCATAGTAACTTGGCATGAGTTCACTGTAATGTTGCTAAAAATGTATTAAATTGCTTAAATGTTATATTATGTGCTTCTAAGGTGTTAAATGTTAGTCTTATGATTATGACATGATATTTAAATGGAAAAGATGCATATTTCAAATAAATGTCCATTTTCATGATTTTATGCGTTATGCCATACTTAGTTAGTACATGTGTTTCTACTAATTCCATGCTTTTATCTATATCTATAATGGTTGGTAGGTGAGGAGCATTTGGGAAGAAAAAATTTGGATCGTAGCATCATTCAATTAAAGTTGAATTCTATCCTCATTTGACTCGAGGGCATATGTGTCTTTTATTTTTTTTATCGAATTATTGTAATAGACTTAGTAGTACTATATTTCTATTGTGTATGGTCCATGTCCCAACGTATTCTTGTGTCTAAGATTTGATGAAATGAGACTTATTATTTCCTATTAGTTTTATATGAAAGTTTTTTTAAAGACTTATAAAATGTTCATGAAAAGTTCTAATTCTTCACAAGTTTTCATATGTTTTATATGCAATGAACAATACGAAAGGGTTTTTACAAGATCTCCGAAAGGGTCAAGTACGCTGGTCGCACTCTGAGAGTGCCATATCTTATAGGTTATGGTCTCGGGACGTAATGGAGGAGCCACTTTTATGCTCTTCGCTCTAGGGGTGAGCAAGAGTAGTCCCACAATGTGGTCACCAGAATGTTACAAGTCTTCTCTATTGATTTTTATGATTTACTTGATCCCAGTGCTACTTTATCATTTGTAACTCCTCTTATAGATAAAAATTTTAATATTCTACTCGATATTTTGAATGAACCATTTTCGGTTACAACCCCGGTAGATGACTCCATTGCGTCTAGAAGATTCTTTAAGAGTTGTCCCATATCTTTGTCCAATAGATTTACGTGGGTGGATTTTGTAGAACTTGATATGGTTGATTTTGATGTCATTTTGGGAATGTATTGGCTACATGCTTCTTGAGTCTGATATCCCTCCTATTGAGTCGGTCCCCATAGTAAAGGACTTTACAGAAGTCTTTCCTGATGACTTACCCGAAATTCCTCCCAAACGCAAAATTGACTTTGGTATTGATTTATTACCGGATATGAATCCCATTTCAATCCCTCCTTACCGGATGGATCCGACAGAATTGAAATAGTTAAAGCTTCAACAAAAAGACTTGTTAGATAAGGATTTCATTCAACCTAGTAATTCACCACGGGGAGCTCCAGTGTTGTTTTTCAAGAAGAAGGATGGGTCACTTAGGATGTGAATTGATTATCTCAAACTCAATAGAGTCACAATTAAGAACAAATATCCTCTACCTCGGATTAATGATTTCTTTGATCAACTCCAATGGGCAAGCTACTTTTCTATCATTGACTTGACATCCTCTACCTAGTAATGTACTTTGGTCTCACAAATGCCCCGATGACATTGATGAACCTAATAAATAGAGTGTTCCAAAATTATCTAGATTTGATTGTCTTCATTGAGGATATCTTGGTATATTCGATGGATGAGAGTGATAATATGGTTCATTTGAGAGTGGTGTTTCAAGTTCTCAAGGAGCACCAACTATTTGCCAAGTATAGAATGTGTGAGTTTGTGTTGAGATCGGTGACGTTTCTTGGTCATATCATCTTTCGTAAGGGTATGTAGGTTGATGGAAAGAAAACCGAGGCGGTTAAGAATTATCCAAGACCATTTAACCCAACCAACATTAGAAATTTCTTAGATTTAGCCGGGTACTATAGGAGGTTTGTGGGTGGGTTTGCGTCCATTGCTTCTCGTTTGACTACCTTGACCCAAAAGAGTATGAACATTGAGTGTTCGGAGGCATGCGAAAGAAGTTTCTATTGGGTGCTAGGAAAAGTTTCACTTCTTCATTCATCTAAGCGTGCCTTAGAGCTTTATATATGGTGACTTTCCCTTGTTTCCCTTATATTTTGGTCCCTTGAGGGTAACTTCATGAAGATTTGGTTGAGGGAGAGAAAAATGAGATGTGACTTGTTAGATGAGTGTGAAAGATGGTGTTGATGACCTTAGGTTGGTTTAGTTACCTTTTGAATGGTAGTGTAATTGATAAGAATGGTAAGGCACAGTGTTAGAAATGTGAAGGAGTGGTTGTTGAGATAGTTTGAAGTTGTTTAAGACCTAACTATTGAAAGGAAGGTAGTGATATTTAAAGATGAGTTTTTCCTAGTAAAGCAGATGTAGTAGTTAGATGGTTAGGATGTTGGGAGTCTTTAGCTTTAATGAGATAGACTTTGGTGAGAAAGAATTAGTAAGGTTTAAGGTTCCTTAAGGGAATTCCTTGTTGTAGATGTTATGTTGGTATTAAAATGGTTTTCTCCTAAGTGGGGCAGTATGGTCAAGAGTATAGTTGTTGGGAGTGAGGTACCCCTAACCTATTCTTTATGTGTTTATTTAAGCCAAAAACAAAGAGTTCTTAGTAACTTGATTTGTGTAGGATTTTTTTGTGGAAAAAAATGATTTCCAAACATTATCGCTAGGTGTGTCCCTATAAATTCTTGCAAAAGATTGTTAAGGTGGCATATGAGTTGAAGTTGCCTAGTGAATTGGCTTCGGTTCATCCGGTTTTCCATGTTTCTATGCTTAAGAAGTGTTTTGGTGATCCCGAGTGTATTATAACTTTTGAGGGTCTTAGTAGGAAGGGTAACCTCTCCTATGAGGAGGATCTGGTTCAAATCCTTAATAGGCAAGTAAAGAAGTTAAGTAACAAAGAAGTAGCTTCTGTAAAGGAGTTATGGAAGAATCACCTAGTCGAGAGTGTGAATGGAGGCCGAGGCCGACATGAAGTCCCATTACCCACATTTATTTGATAACTCGGTTATTTATTCCTATAAAATAATGAAAATAATGAGTAAAATGGGAGTTGCTTAGTTTTGGTGAAGTTTTTGCAAAATGTGTATATTTGATGTCATTACGGTGAAGTTACAGCGAAATTTTGCATATTGACTTGAAAATTGTTATTCTTCTTGTTTGAGTCAGATTGTGCATTTTGATATGGTTAGTTTTTAGGAAATGATATGTTCCATGTTGATAAGTTAAGATTTGGCATAATTGACTCATATATGATATGTTGAGCTCATGTAGTTGTTCTTAGAAGGAAATTCGTCATAATGTGATTTTGAGCCTTATGTGTAGCAAGTGAAGTTTTTGAAATTTTCTTGTGGAAATGTAATAATTAAATGCTTTTTCGTTTATTGGGCTGCTAGTCTTGAGTCTATTCCTTCCCTCAAAGATTTTAATGTCATTCGGGGACGAATGTTCTTAAGGGGGGGATAGTGTAACAATTCAAAAATCTAAGACATATCCTAGAGCCTAACATGAGTTTCAAAAGGTTTAGACACTGTTTTAAGGTCTATTCTAAAGAATATAGGTCGTTTAGGAAGTTTAGAAATCAAAACGTCCAAGAACGTCCATGACGTTCAGAAACAAGTTCAGTGAGGTGCTATTGTGCCTTAACCTATTTGACTAGCTTTTAACAGTCGGAAAATAATGAAATTAGTGGAAGGGTGTCTAAAACGTATTAGAGTTAGTTCATAGTCGAAAATTTCGGGCAAGAATCTCCAAGGACCAACTAATGGCCCTTGAGGAGGACCCTTGCAAAAGGTGGCAAGAAACTGTCAAAAACTAGTGTCCACAGATGGAGGCCATTGAAGAGGCGTCGTCTAATCAAAGGGAAGTCGATGGACACTGTCGCTGGACATTTAATAATTTTGGACAAATGGTCATTTTGCATAGTCTCTGAACTCATTGACGGATGTGCAGTACGAAGGTGCACAATGCTCATCGATGGACAAACGATCCGTCAATCGTGGTGCCGTCTGTGAGGACTGGTTTTTCTTCACGTTTTCATTTAAGTCATTTAATTAGTTGGCTTATTTAGGAGGTTAATTAGGGTTTAAGGGAGGTCTAATTAATTAGTTAACAACCTACATAAATCCTCCAACCTAATTAGACTAAACTAAGTTCTCATAATTCTCAAAACCCAAAACTCTCTTCCTTCTCTCTTCTTTCTCTCTCCCAAAGAAACCCCATTGAAGAACAACCTAGAGGTGGGTTCAAGAGCTACAAAGGATCGAAATTCTTCATCCATCTTCATAAATTAGTAAGGTATGGGATTCCTTTTCAAAGGGTTCCATCAAATTGATTTCAAAAGATGAGTTATCAAGTGGGTTTTAATGCAATACGAAATTGATGTTGTGAATTAATTTGTTTATTTTTCCATTTGGATATTATGAATAGATTCACATTTATTTTAACTCAATTATGTTATGTCCTGATGAATTGGTCTAGTTTGTAAAAGATAACCTATTCCCTTAACGTTAGGTTATGATTTGGATATGAATTGTGTAATGTTGGTTAAATAAATTGGTTATTGGTTGAATTACTACTAGGTGATGTTATTTTATCAATTATGGATAGATTAAGATGAATTATAGTCCAATCATGCTAGTTCTTGGGTAATTGATTTAGTGTATGAAGTATGGTATGAATTTTACCTAAGTCTCTTGTCTTAAGCTATGAACTAGCGATGGATTGTTATGTAGTGACTCAATTGGTTTTGTTATCATGATGGTTATTGTCATGTGATGAGATTCAACCCTTGTTGGTTTTAGTTAAGGGTTGATGGTAAGACCTTTATGATGGATTATGAAGAAGACTTGGTAAGTCTTGTGATCCAAACTCTTTACTTCAATTATGGTTACTTGTGGTTAACTGATGATGTTATATTTGAGTATGCCTTGTATTAGGATTGATAGGGTTCGTATGACGTTGAATTGAAATGTATTGACTATGGTTTTTGAGGTGTTGGCTAAGATGTAATGTTATAAGAATGGTGACAACTTACCAAAGTTCCTTATCATGATGTGAATATGTTCATGTGCTAACTTCACTTATATGAATTGTAATGAAAGGACAATACTCATGCAATCATTATTGAGATATGATAATGATGATATTTATACAAGGGATAGACCCTATGACCTACATTATGTTATGATGATTAATTAAAAGACATTTCAAAAGGGACTCTAGCTTAGCACCGAGTGAACTAGAATGAGGAGTGTCCCTTCCCACATAGGGAAGGTAGGATCGCCAATGTACTCTTGAGATTGTAGACTTGAATCCACTACTTTCTAATGTACTCTTGATATTGGAGACTTCAATCCATGTAGCATACAAATGGTCCCAACTATATCTCCTAGTTCTTGCACTATGTTGCCCCCATAGGAATACTAGCTAGTGGATCCATGCAGTTTCTATGTTCATGATTTCGTACTACCTTGACAAGTAGTACGCCTTCTTTTGGTGTAGGGTTTCATGACACTATATTAGACGTTAGCTCATGTGCTCTATGTCTGTTAAGGCAAGATTTTCCCAAAAGGTAAAATGAAATAAAGGAATGAACTCTAACTAAGATTACCTAAGGGCTTTAGCTTAGTGTACACAGGGGTGTGAGGACTATATTTATACATCGCACTAGTTATCCTAAAGGGAAGTCTTAGGAAGATGATCTTATTTATGTATATTATTATAAATGTAAATGATATGTATATAATGATCTTACATGTTAATGACACTATGTGATGTTAATTACTCTTATGAACATGTATTTGGTCTAAATTGCTAAAGTATGATATTATGTAATCATAATGTTATGTTATGTGAAGTTGGACATTTGTTATGGTTCTTGAAAGGTTACTTGATTAAGTAAGATTATGGGGCTTTGCTTAGTTATTACACAAGTGGACTTAAAGAGGGTCATGAATAATGGTCTTGATTTGGTTATGTTGAAATGTACTATTATTCATGCTTTTTGAAGTTATAACTTGATGACAGAGTGGTCTTGATTTTGTATGCAAGTATGTTGATATGTGTATTGACTTGACTATGAAGTTGTATTGTTGATCTAATGATGTACATGCCTATGACTTAAAGAATATGCCTTATTGATTGGTATGGTCTTATTGAATGTGCATATCCCTTTTAGCATGATTTGATATTATATGTGCATATGGTCTCAGACTTAGTACAACTGGTGTACTAACCCCATTTCTTCCTTTCCCCAACATTTTAGGTTCCTATCGTTGAAGGGATTTTGGAGATGACTTTTGAAGAAGACTTGGAATTCTGAAACATCTAATTTTGGTTGGTCTTCACTTTTCGAGGGCAATGCCACTATCAAACTTTTGAAGTTGTTTTAGTTTAAAAACTCTTATATCCTTTCCTTTTCATTGGGATACGAAACATTGTGTAGCCTATATGAGGCATTATTACTTTGATGTACGGGCTAGGCTCAAATTTTTATACTCTTATTACATGGTTATGAGATGAGACAACTATGTCAGACTATGTTATATTCTATATATCTATGTGAAATAATAGTAGAAGACTAAATAATATGCATATACGATGGGTCTATGTATACTCAATATAACTATACTATATGTATGTAGAGGTGTATGTAAGCATCAATGTAGAAGTAATAAAAAGTTTTAAATTTCTGCTAATTTTGACCTATGAATGTAATGATGTAAGCTAAGAGCCTATTCCTAGTCCTCAAAGAGGACGATGCCGATTACGTCTAGAGGATGCTTCCCGGATGTGACATAAAAGGTTTATGTAAACCTCACTATATATATATATATATATATATATATGAACAGTTTTAAATTTTTGCACTTTTTTAACCTACGAAATGTAATGACAAATGCTAATAGGCTAGTCTTAGTCCTCTGTGAGGACGACGACTCCGGTTACATCTAGGGGGTGCTCCCCTGTCCTGACAAACTTGCTATCAAAGTATGAGGTTAAAGAAATCTTAGGATTGATGTCTCATTGAACTACCTTTACGTAGAGTCTTGTTCATGGGTGTGAATCGCGCCGAACATATGAATGAGAGGCTATGTGACGTTTACGAATTCTCACTTATTGGAAATCTTGAAACTCGTGCCTTGAGAGTTAAAACTCTACATGTCCTTTTCTTCTAATACTTTTCTTGTGAATATCGGATATGACTACAATACATGAAGCCGCAAGAAGAGTGGAGGAAGATTTTTGGCTAATGCGAGAGTTCCTCCTCAAGATAAACAAGCCCCTCCACAAGGCAACCAAGTTCCTGCACAAGTCAAAGCTCCGGTCATTTCTCAACCTATGATGGATGAAGATATAAGATCGGCATTTTTGATTTTGGATGAATCTATGACTACCCAAGCTCAAGCGGTAGCCTCTCAAGACCAATCCATGACATCTCAAGATAATGAGGAGGTTGAACCTCGTGTTCAACCAAATGCTAGTACGACGTCTTCCCGCTTGATGGACTTCATGAGGATGAACCCTCTTATGTTTTATTGGTCGAAAGTGAATTAAGATCCCAAGAATTCATTGATGAGGTGGGGTTTACTTCAAATGAAAAGGACAAACTGGCTTCCTACCAACTCAAGAACGTAGCTCAAAGATGGTACACCCAATGGAGAGACAATAGGGCCTTGAGGTTGGTCCCAATTACTTGGGAGGTGTTTAGAAGGGCTTTCCTTGATCATTTCTTTCCTAGGGAGAAAAGGGGGCTAAAGTGAAGTAATTCATCAACCTTCATCAAGGAGGTATGAGTGTGCAAAGTACTCCTTGAAGTTCACCAAATTGTCCAAGTATGTTCCTTCCTTGGTGTCTAACCCAAGGGATGAAATGAGTCTCTTTGTGACAGGAATGTCCTAGGATTTGGTTGAAGAATGTCGTTTGGCGATTCTCCATGACAATATGGATATCTCTTGGTGGATGTTTCATGCTTAACAAGTTTAGGAGACTCGACTCAAGAGGAAGAATAGAGAGTTTAAGAGGGCAAAGGATTACGAAGGGGGTACTTCCCAGGGTAGGCTTGAGATTCAAGACAAGCCTAGGTTCAAAAAGACAGTTTCCAATCATGTTCCGTCCAATTTTCCCAAGGCTAACAAGGATAGGGTGTCGAACCCTAAGTCCTAAAAAGGCAAGAAGTGGAAATTCACCTAGAAAGAAACCTTCTTGGAGTGAGTGTCTAGTTCGAACGGAAAATTGCTTTAGGTTTTGAAAGAGTATGCATAAAGTTAGGGATTTTCCTAATTTGAGGATTCAAGAGAAAGGGAGTGGTCAAGCTTAAGAAAGTGCTACTAGTTTCGAAGCTCTAAAGAGGTTGTAATATATCAAAAATGCCTTAAGTGAAGCTAGAGCCTAACATGGTTGTTATTATGGTCTAAGGTACTAAATGGTCTATAATGTTTTATTGAGGAAGTGTCCAGATTTTTAGGGGATTTAGAAGTGAAAGGTCAAGGGTTGACTAAGACATTCGACGACTAAGTCACCTATGTACCTCATATGTGGTTATGTGCCTATATGTTTGTTTATTGAGTTAATGATGTCATTATTTGAATAATTATAGTATTTATAGGAACTGTGTCAAGTTTCATGAAGTTTGGAGGTCAAACGTTTAAGAACATCCGTGACGTTTGAAAGTTTTGCCTTGAAACGACCTTGTATGTCTATGCATGTTTCGTTGTGCTTTACATGTTCATTTTAGATGAAATCCGTGTGGAAGGTCCTAAAATAGTATACAAACATATTCAGGTTACAAAAAGTCCGGTCTAATATCCCCAAGGACCATCCAAGGTTCATTGAGGAATGACCTTTCATTTTAGCCAAGGCTGTCTAGACCAGGCCGCAAACGATTAAGGCAACGACGACTTTTGGGCATGTCGACGCCCCATCGATGGGCAACCGTTTGTGAAGTTTGTCTGCTGCGTGCAGTCATTGTTAAGTTAGGGGTGAATCGGTAAATTCACCCCACGTCCAATTAAAAGAAAGGGTAGTTACTTAAGGGTCTTTTGGTATTTTAAACACGTTTATAAGTCTTTAACTCGTAGAAGATTTCATTCTTCAAAATCAATACCCAAATTACCTTAAAATTCTCTAGAACTCCGTTGGAGCAAAAACTCAAGGAAGAGCTTGGATTGGAGAATTGAGTAGAGATTCTTCATCAAATTGGAGGATTAAATTTATTGAGGTATAGTTTTTTATCTTTGAAACTCTATTCATAAACGAACACTGAATTCAAAGAAGTTTTCTAAAGTTCTCAAAGATGAATTATCCAATTTTATGATCTAATGATGGATTCTTGCATTAAAGGTTTTAAATCATTGTATATTGATTGAGTTGTTGTTAAATAGATGATTTTAACTCAATTAGCCTATGAACCCATGTAATTGATGAAAACCTAGTTTTTGACTACTTTATGGGTTAAGTGATTTTGACTTAATGCTTATGAATTCTAATGTAGTTTTATATGGGCTATTGAATTATATAGGAATTGTATTGAATTGATATCTAGGTTTTCTTAGACTGATAAATATATATTGAACTGACCTAGTGTCATTGAATATCATAGTTTATGCATTGAATTATTGGTAATGTCCATGGGTAAGGGCCATATGGTGTTGAATTGCATGATTTAGCATTGGATTGAAGTGTTGAGGATGGATTGGTGGTACGCTACCCTAATTATAGTTATTTTAAGTTATATAGACTTATATTATGTTGTAATTGGTATGGTCAACCTATGGTGGCAGTGATATGTGCTTTACTTGCAATTGATGTGGCCTTGTCGATGTTACTTTATGTATTATGATGATTATGGCCTTGTTGGCACTACTTGAAGTATTTATGATGATTTGTGTAGTTAATTGTGTGATGTATGGTCATGTTCATCTACCTGTGATTATGTGAAATTATGTGTTCTTCTATTGATGTTTTTAGGTGATCATGTTAGAGTATGACTATGTGCTTATGAGTGTAGTCTTAGAGTTAATGCATGATTATTCCTACTTGACTATATGAGTCTATGATGGTCATATTGATGATGATATGGTAGTATATAGGTGACTTAAAGATGATAATGACTATTCTATGTGCTTCTAGATTAACATGTAATTTGTGTTAAAGTGAAGTATATTGTGTCATGAGTTGGTTGACTTGTGTCCTTTACTTGATGCATGTATGAATGTGAATATGAAATGTCTTTACATAGGATGCTAAATCCTATTAGTATTGTACGTATGAATGACATGAGACCATAAATGATATTAAGAGGGTCCTTTATGACAAACCTTGAATCTAGTGGTAAGGTTATGAATGTTGAGGTCGAAAGTCGTAATGGTATCCTTCTTGTAAAGGAACGATGGACTTCATGTCACGACCCAAAAGCACCCCCTAGAAGCTAGGGTGAACCCTTAGGTCGTAACAAGGCGTACTTGACCCTTTAGAATCTTGTACAAGCCCTTTAAATACCGTTCATTACATAAGACACAAAAAGTAGTGGGGAATTAAAACTTTTCACGATAATTAATATAAAAAGGTATTCTTTATAAATACATAGAAAATATCATCGTCAAAAGCCAACTTAAAGAGAAGATATAAATAACTTAGAGACACCCCTTTACATTTAAAGAAATATATAATAAGCCTTAACATAAGGAAACTAAGGAAATAAAAATTATGCCCTCGGATATATGAGGACACACTTTGTCTTCAGAGGAACTTTCCTAAGCTTTGTCTTCTAGACTTTAACCTTGCTTCAAACCTATACTTATAGAGTATAGAAAAGTATGGGGTTTGTATAAAATAATGTACTAAGCATGGCATATGCAAAAACGTGCAAAAAGGGACATTTTAGTATAAAACACATTTTCATGCCAATTAAGTAAAACATTCAAGAATATAGAAGCAAAACATCATGAGGAACATCATTTAACACTTAGATAAGGATTCCGAAAATTTTAAACCAAAGGAAGCAAATTACAGTAAACTAACCTAAATTACAGTGAACTCATTAGACCTTTACAGTGAACAAAAATGACTCCAAAGTGGTGAACATCCAAAGTATTGCCAATGAGGAAGTAAGAATCATTTCCGTCGGAGTTTTCCTATCTAATGTCATCATAAGACTCACTAAGGTAATACATGAAGGAAGTATGCATATGCATCCTTCAATATACACCAAAGAGACCCTCAAGACTACCTTCTTTTTGGCTTACTCATCTCGGGAGAACAAGAGCCCACTCAATGGCAATACAATAGAAGAACAACCAACAACGCACCAAGAATTCCCTTTCGGAATGCCTACTTAGTGCAATGAGTATATGGCATCCCATTCCACCACCTACCCTAAGTAATACACCTTTCTAGAAGACTTGGCACCAAGACTCCCCTTTCAGAAGGTCCTACCTAGTGCAATGGATAGATAGCGTACATTAACATCACCTACCCTAAATAGTATGATCTTTTAGGAGACTTAGTTCATTCAATTCAAATAAGATTCACAAATACTCACCTTTTGGAATGCCTACCTAGTGAAATGGATAAATAGTGTCCCATTCCACTACCCACCCTAAGTAGAACAATTCTTTAGAAGAATTAGCACATTCATTTCTTTTGTGGGAGTTAACTTAACCGACATAGAAAATGAGAGGTAGACATGGAATCCCGACATTAACCCTTATCGGATGAGGGATCCTCACTTGCCTAGAGTGAGGTCATTCTCTTAGATTTTACATGGCTTGTTCAATAGCTACACCTATGCGGCACATAGTTAAGGGAAAAGGAGATTGCTACTAAGTAACTCATTCTCTACTAACGAGGAGTACTCATATCAAGAGGTACATTGTAATATAACATCTCAAGTCATGAAGTGTAACCACCTCTTCTTCATAACCTCTCGGTGCTAAGCATAACTTCCCACATATTCTAAACATTATAAACAATAGGTTAAGGATAACTAGTGAACACCACAATTGAATTCACGAAGGGCATTCATCCTTTGGCCTATCTTAGAAATCTCTTAGGATGTAGTGGGGTTGCTACTAAACACTTCATCTCAACTTACGAAGAGTGTTCACCCCAAAACACCAATTTTGGACTTAACTTAGCTCCACTCATTCATTCAAGTGTGAGTGTGAGTGTATATGTGAGCACGCCTTGCACATAAGCATAGTTTCATTTAAATTTAGCTTCTATACATGGTTAGACTTTCATTCATCACATCAAACACTTTACATGCTTCACATAATAATATAATTCCTTTAGAGATAATCCTTAGCATACTTCTCATAAAAAGCTTCATAAAGCAATTAACAAGAATAACATCATTTAAGCATACTCTCTAGCCTACTTCACATAATAGCTTCATAAGACACATTTAACAAGAATAACATTATTATCATCTTACTTCACATAAAATTCCTTCATGGCCTCATTCACAATAAACAATTAACTTCACATCCATACTATTCAAGTAAACACCCCCACCAAGAAGGTGAACCATACCACTCAAGAGAATTTCGAAATTAAAGCTAAATAGCAAAACCAACTTACTCTTTAATCCAAGATTTCATCACCTATAACATATTACTAAATATTTCATGATAATAAAGCCCTTTGGGTAGTAGATAAACCACAATATCAACCATAAGAAACAAAAACTCAAACACTACCAATTCATGCTCATTTAACCCATTTCTTAAACAAAAATTTGATGAAAAGATTTAACATGATTTCATTGAATTTTTAAACTTAAAATCATCAAAATGAAATTATAAACATCATTATTAATAAATTCAAAACATTTTCATGCAAAACTCATATTTAGAGTTGAAGTATAAGAAACTAGGGTTGAAAACCCTTTTTGTAAATACATTAGAAGGGACTCCTTCAATAGAAGAGAGTGTTCAGGATAACATACCTTAGATAACCAAAAATACCAATGATGTTTGATGACGAAACTCCCACCAACATCCCTTCTAGTTCCTTCTTGACTTCTAGCCTCCATGGTGACTTGAGAGAGTCTTCTAAGGGAGAGGTGTTTTGGGTTTTAGGAAGAGGGAAAATGTGGCCTTAGGGTTTCAAAAATGTTAATATATATAAATAACCCTAAAATAACTTCCTAGGTTCATAAAAGACTTGGGGTTGAATTTACCAAACACCCCAAGACTTTACAGGAAAATACAACTTTATGGACATATTTAATGATGGTTGCTAACAAACGAACCGTCTTTCCATCAACGGTCCATTGGTGGGTCTCGTGGCTTGAGAATTAGCTCCATTTGGATCCTGTACAACTGAATTTGCAGTTCCAATCAACGGATCAAGATAATGGGCCATAGGTTGACCTACTAGTCGTTGTTTGATCTCGTTGGTGGACACTACCTCGGAAGTTTTGGTCCATATATAAGGCCCTTCTCTAGGTCCCCCTTGTGGGTCCTAGGTGGGGTCGTACGCAGATGTTAAACCCCTTAACATGATCATCTAGGTCTTAGGAACATCCCACATCAATTTAAATTAAAACGAACATGTAAAACTCACTCAAACACACCAAGACACACAAGCACTCTATAAGGCACACTCTGCAAACGTCCTAGACGTTCTCAGACGTTTGAACTCCTAACTTCACACACTACCTAAGAATACTAATATAAATCATTTTAACTTAAAATTCACTAAATAAACATTCATGAATCTCTAGTTCACCTTAATTCATTTTAGGGCGTTACACTTAAGATTGGTTGGTTGGAACGACATCATATCAATCCTTAGAAAGTCAGTATGAGCTTCTTGTCACCATTGTAAGGTATCCCTAGTGGACCTCTTTGTTAGGGTAAATGTGATTGGGTTATAAACTAGATATGGAACACTTTTATATGAACCTTTAATGTAAATTACTCTATGAGAACAAACGCTAGCACTGATTGAGTATTGTATGGGAAGTAGCTCCTGTTAAAGGATGAGAATAGAGCACAAATCTTTCCCTTCATATTCCATAACCATGTTCCTACAAGATATATGTCCAAGTTATACCATGGGCAAGTAGAATACCCTCTATCGGAGTAGGATACCACTCTTGATTCCATGATCTGCTACTATGGTCTGTCGGTTATTGCTCCTATTATCATCATATGGGATACCTAATAGAATTCGTGAAGTTATATGAAGTTTAGAATAGGCTTTGAAGGTGTTAGTGAGAGTCCCTAGGTCTTGTACAAGACCATTATTTGAATGTCTTGATGTGATGAATGAGTCTTAAATAAACTAAAGAATGTAATAAATTAAGTAAAGAAAGTATGTTAAATTAATAAATACTTATCTATAGTAGTTAAGGTATGTCTAGTTAAGGTGTAAAGGGGGCATAGGAATGGTCACTTTGTATCTTACCTAGGTAAGTCTTAAGAATGACTCTAGTTAGGGAAGATTATTGATTATGTGGACATGATCTAAGCCTTAGGTAGTCTTAAGGATTATTTAGGTAAACTTGAAGTGGTCAATCATGAGCATTAACTTCTTGATTTACTTTAGTAAGTCTATTGATAGCCTTTGGAAAGAGAATGTCATATTATCTGTATGTTGTTGTATTAAGTGAGAATGATTCTATCTTCTGTAGTCTATAGGATCTCTTAAGTGTGTGTGTACGGTATTGTATGGGCGGTCACTTCACAACTCACTCAAGTGAGACTAAGAATCACCTTTGATATAAGGATATCATGTTCATGTGATTGGTGTCTTGTAAGTGTGTGTTGATCTCATTATAGATGGTCTTAAGGATCATTTAGGTGAGCCTAGAGAGCTTGTATGGTGGTCTCTCTTTGTCTTACTTAAGTGAGTATTAGGATAGCTTTTAGTGTGAGTATTGTATGCTAGAAAGTACCCCTTGTGAAGTTGAGAAACTCCATGTAACAGTGATATTAGTTTATAGTAACTTGGCATGAGTTCACTGTAATGTTGCTAAAAATGTATTAAATTGCTTAAATGTTATCTTATGTGTATCTAAGGTGTTATATGTTAGTCTTATGATTATGACATGATATTTAAATGGAAAAGATTCATATTTCAATTAAATGTCCATTTTCATGATTTTATGCATTATGCCATACTTAGTACATGTGTTTTTACTAATTCCATACTTTTATCTATATCTATAGTGGTTAGTAGGTGAGGAGCATTTGTGAAGCATGAATTGGATAGTCGCATCATTCAAGTGAAGTTGAAGTATGTCCTCATTTGACTCGAGGGCATAGGTGTTTTTTATTTCCTTTGTTTAATTATTGTAATAGACTTAGTAGTATTATATTTCTATTGTGTATAGGCCTTGTCCCAAAGTATTATCGTATCTAATATTTGATGAAATGAGACTTAGTATTTCCTATGATTTTTTTATGAAAGAGTTTTTAAAGACATATCGAATGTTCATGAATAGTTTTAATTCGACACTACTTTTCATATGTTTTATATGCGATGAATGATACAAAAGGTTTGTACAAGACCTCTGAGAGATCAAGTATGTCGGTTGCACTCCAAGAGTGACATATATTATAGGGTATGGTCTCAAAGTGTGACAGAGGAGCCACTTTTATGCTCTCTACTCCAGGGGTGAGCAAGAGGAGTCTCCCGATGTGGTCACCAATATGTTACAAGTCTTCTCTATTGATGTTTATGCTTTACTTGATCCTGGTGCTACATTATTATTTGTAACTCCTCTTGTAGCTAAAAAGTTTGATATTCTAATAGATATTTTGAACTAACCATTTTCGGTTACAACCCCGGTAGATGACTCCGTTTTGTCTAGAAGAGTCTTTAGGAGTTGTCCCATATGTTTGCCCAATAGAGTTACATGGGTAGATTTGGTAACTTAATATGGTTGATTTTGATGTCATTTCGGGAATGTATTAGTTACATGCTTATTTTTCTTCCATAAACTGTCGAACAAGAGTTGTTAAGTTCAATTTTCCTAATGAACCAATTTGGAGTGCAAGGGCGGTACTTCAATACCTAGAGGTTGTATAATTTCTTGTCTAAAAGCTTGTAAAATGATATGTAAGGGGTTTTTTTTTACCATATTGTAAGAGTCAAAGAACTTGAGTCCGACATCCCTCCTATTGAGTCGGTCCTTTTAGTGAAGGATTTCCGGAAGTCTTTCCTGATCACTTACCCAAAATTCCTCCCGAATGTATAATTGACTTTGGTATTGGTATATTATCGGATTCGAATCCCATTCAATTCCTCTTTACCGGATGGCACCGACTGAGTTGAAAGAGTTAAAGCTTCAATTAAATGATTTGTTAGATAAGGGTTTCACTCAACCTACTATTTCACCAGGGGGAGCTCCAGTGTTATTTTGTAAGAAGAAGGATGGGCCCCTTATGATGTGCATTAAATATATCCAACTCAATAAAATCACCATTAAGAACCAGTATTCTCTACCTCGGATTGGCGATTTGTTGATCAACTCCATGTGGCAAGCTACTTTTCTAACATGGACTTGAGATCAGGGTATCCCCTACTTAGGGTGACAGGTGAGGATGTACCTAAAATGACAATTCAAACTAGTTATGGTCACTTTTAGTTCCTAGTAATGTCCTTTGGTCTCACAAATGCCTTGACAATATTTATGGACCTAATAAAAAGCGTATTTCGAAACTATCTAGATTCCTTTGTGATTGTCTTCATCGACTATATCTTTGTATATTCGAAGGATGAGGGTGATCATATGGTTCATTTAAGAGTGGTGTTACATGTTATCAAAGAGCACCAACTATTTTCCAAGTATAGCAAGTGTGAGTTTTAGTTGAAATCGGTGGCGTTTCTTGGTCATATCATCTCTAGTTAGGGTATTGAGGTTGATCCAAACAAAACTGAGGCGTTTAAGAATTGGCCTAGACCATTGACCCCAACCAACATTAGAAGTTTGTAAGATTTAGCCGGGTACTATAGGAGGTTTGTGGATGGGTTTGCGTCCATTGCTTCTCCTTTGACTACCTTGACCAAAATGAATGTGAACATTGAGTGGTCGGAGGCATGCAAAAGAAGTTTCTAAATTTTTAAAGATTGGCTTACCTCCGCTCTGGTGTTGACTCTACCGGAGGGTACCAACAGTTTTATGGTATATTATGACACATCTGGAGTGGGTTTGGGGCGTGTTCTTATGCAAAGTTTAGATGGTTCAATAAGATGTTGTTAAGGTTTAATGTTTTAAATGAAAGTCTTCCACTTGCGTATTGATTATGGAAAGAGTTCTTCGTGTGTTCAGAAATTTTTAAGTTCTTTCTAATTTTAGAATGTTTATAATGCAATTAATGATAAAAGTTGATTTAATGAGACTTCTTGAAGTCTCATTTGACGTGTGCCAACTCAAGAATCCTGTAACTTCTAGGGTGTACATGCGGGTCGTTACAATGTTGGTATCAAAGCATAAGGTTTGGGAGTGACTTAGTTGTCTCATGAACCACATCTAGTAGAGTCTTGTTTATTATGGTGCCACATTATGAGTAGGAGGCCATTGGGTGCTAGGAACACTTCTTCATTCATCTAATCGTGCCTAAGAGCTTTGTATATGGTGAATTTCCCTTGTTTCCCTTATATGTTGGTCCCTTGAGGTTAACTTTATGAAGATTGGGTTAAGGGAGAGAAAATATGAGATGTGACTTGTTAGATGAGGTGTGAAAGATGGTGTTGATGACCTTAGGTTGGTTTAGTTACCTTTTGAAAGGTACTGTAGTGGGAAAGAATGGTAAGGCATAGTGTTAGGAATGTGAAGGAGTGGTTGTTGAGATAGTTTGAAGATTTTTAAGACCCATCCATAGAAAAGAAGGTAATGAGATTTGAAGAAGTAAAGATGAGTTTCTCCTAGTAAGGGGGATGCACTGGTTAGATGGTTATGCCTTTGGGAGTCTTTAGTTTTCATGAGATAGACTTTGTTGAGAAAGCATTAGTAAGGTTTAAGGTGCCTTGAGGTTATTCCTTGTAGTAGATGTTATGTTGACCTTAAAATGAGTTTCTCCTATGTGGGGTAGTATGGTGAAGAGTATGGTTTTTGGGTGTGAGGGACACTTAACCTATTCTTTATGTGATTATTTAATCCTAAAAGAAAGAGTTCTTAGTGACTTGATTTTTGTAGGTGTTTTTTGTGGAAAAAAAAATGAGTTCCAAAACTTCTCCTTATGTGGTTATAACTGATGTATATGACCATGACAATGATATAAAATGAGTTTTTGCTAATTGTAGAATTTATTCTAGTTTCTTGTTGTGTTGTTATTCGCTTAATTTTGTGCAGTTAATGTTTCTAGCTGATTGTGTGTGGTGTAATGTGTTGTATGGTATTGTCATGAGATGTTAAGTTGAGTATATTCTCTTGGAAGTGTTCGGAGAGTGGCAAGTGTCTTACGAGGATGAATGTTATTCAAGTGGGGGAGAATATAACACCATTAAAAGTGACGTAGGTGAGACTAGGACCTAATGTATGTGCCATGAAGTCTTGAATTCCTAAGATTGTTTAAAATTATGTTTGAGGTAGTGTCTAATGATTTGGATTATGTTTGAAGTCAAATGTCAAGGGACGACGATGACGTTCAAGACTAGTCACCTATGTGCCTTATGTACTTTCATGTTCTTATGAGTGTGCAATGAGTTTATGAGGTCCTTATATGGTTGATAATAGTGTTAAGTGTCAGCATATTGAGTTTTTTAAGGTTTGGAGGTCAAACGTCCAAGAACGTCCAGTAATGTTTGAAAGATAGACATTTGACGTCCTTGTCAGCTCGGATGTGTTTTAGCATGTTGCTCTCTTGTATAATATTGTACTTATTTTTAGATGTTCCTAATACCTAGATGTGCGTGTTTAGACATTTAACTTCCGGGTAAGACTCCACCTAGGACCCCACAAGGGGACTAGATGAGGCTTTGAAGTTTAGGTAGTGGAATGGGTTGCTCTTTTTAGTGGAAAGATACGCTATCTAAACATTGCACGGGTAGGATTTGAAGATTTAAGTATGTAGGTTCCATAGGTCTTCTCCAAGAACATTATATGAAAGTCCTTAATTGGTGAATATCTCTTAAATGGGTTAATCAACATAGTGTCTTAAGTTAATGGTATGTTAATGAAAAGGTAATTATCTAGAATAGCTTTAAGGATTGCTTAAGTAGGCTTGGAGAGGGTATATGGGCATTCTTTTCATGTATAACTTAGGCGAGTCTTAGAATAATTGTAGGTAGGGAGTTTAATTTATGAAATGAGAATAAACTTATCTGAGGTAATCTTTAGGATCACTTTGGTGTGTGTAAAGGGGTTCTATGGGCGCTAGCTTCATAACTCACTCAAGTGAGCCTTAGAGTCACCTTTGGTAAGAGGGTCTCATGTTTATGTAACTTGATGTGATATTGATGCTATATTGTGTAATATGACTATATGTGCTTAGGTTGATTTTAAGTGCCTATTATACTTGTTTTATGAAGTTTTACTCAAAAAGAGCATGTTTTATACAAATGTCCTTTTTTTGCATGGTTCTAATTGCATGTTACCATACTTAGTGCATTCTAATGTACTAATTCCATATATTTTATCTTATCTCTAAATGTGTAGGTGGTATTTTATAGAAGTCCTTTGAAGTGGAAGATTGGATTAGTATTCGTTCAAGCAAAGTTGGAGTATGTCCTCAATAGATCTGAGGACATAACTATTTATAGTTTTTGTAGTTAAAGACATTGTAATAGACTTAGATATTTCTATATTGTTGATGTATGGTCCATGTCCCAAGATATTTGTGTGTCTAAGATGGAGACTTTGTGACTTAGCCTTTCCGTATTATTTTCTATGAAGAGATGTTTTGAAGTATTGTTATTTCGTATGAAAAGTTTTAATTCCGCATTACCTATCATACATGGATGCAATGAATGATATCAAAGGGCTTGTACAAGACCTCGGAGAGGTAGAGTACGTCGTGCCACGATTTGAGAATACCATATCTTCTAGGGTATCCTCTAGCGTGGTGACATAGACTCATCAAGTAGGGGCACCATTCTTAGGTGTACCGGTTCAAGACATACTCTAGAATACCTCATTCATCATTCATGTATCAGGTAGGGACAACTAGGTCTACCTATACAAGACACCATATCAACATATAGAGACTCTTCATAATCTATCATAGTCATATCCCAACATTTAGAGGAAACATGCTTTCATTCATAATATCACATAGCCATACATAAGTTCATCATAACATTATATAACAACTTCGTAATATGCTTATATCCTCCACATAATAACATAACAAACCTTTAATTCACCTAATAGAATCGTCAAGAACAACCATAACAAGAACAAGAAATAAGCACCTCCACAATAAGTTTATCAAACCAAACAAATACAACCCTACTATAATAAGAAATTGAATCAACTCACCAGTCGCCAATATCACAATTCACCATTATTCACATTCCAATATAACAAGAGAACTTACCCATCATCGTGCCCATAAGGCCAAGGTCACCCACTCATACTTATATATCCAAAATTCCACATATATAGCGATATATTACCATAAGAATCAATAATATAAAGCAATCTAAATAAAATATCATCCATAACCAATCACAATTGTCAAACCCACTTTACAAGCCAAAATTAGAGAATTAGGAAAATCATGGGTTCATGGATTTCTTCACTTGAAATCATCGATTAAACCATAATATAATCATAACTATTCGTTTGAAACCATTTAATGCAAGAACCCATGAGTTTGAGGATGAATTGGGGTTTTGATCATCTTTTGGAAACTTGAAAACTATTTGAGAATTGTCTCTAGAGGGAAATGTAACTCTATAATAAGAGACACCATAACATAGTATTAATAATTCCCAAGAAATTTGATGAAGACGACCTTGAACTGAAACACTAAATTCCCTCTCTTCTTTTTCCTTGAGCTTGAGAGAATATTTGAGAGACATAACTTAGGAGGTTTTTGATTTATAACCTTTTAAGTAATGACTTAAAAGAAGGTTTTAAGACTTACTATTATGTATATATTTAGTGTATAAACCACTTAAAATTGCCCCTAATTAATAAAAAATTAAAACTAAATGACCCAATTGCCATTAATATTGGTAGCCTTTTGAGGGACCACGTCAACCTTCACGGTCCGTAAAGGTGGTTCAAGACCCCTTTGATGTGTCATGGTCCTCTAGGCAGTGGCTAACTTTGCTTTCACGGTGCGTGAAGGTGGTTCACGACCCTTTTGATTGGTCATGGTCCTCTAGGCAGTGGCTAACTTTGCCTTGCCAAGCCTGATAAAGATAAGGAACTTCCATAACCGCCTTGACGAGCCGCAATCAAGATCATGAGCTGTGAAATGGCTCTTGAATGTTGAGCCAAGGTTTGAAGCCTTGGCCTTTGACTAAGGCCCTTCCTTCATTGGCTTGGCAGAATCCCAAACATCCATATCCAATATAAAATTACCTTTTTGAATTAGAGTCTAGCATGTTCTTGATGTTGTCTCACTATACTCATTCAAACAAGACTCTCAACTACCACACACCACATAAACACATATGCACAGAAGACTAGTTCACGAACGTCATGATCGTCCCTTGACGTTCAACCTCTAAACTTCTAAAATTAGACATGAAAGTCAAAACTCATCATTTTAAGACGTTACTAACTCATAAAACACAAGTGAAGCTCTAGATAATCCTACTTTATTTTGAGGGTTGTAACAATGATGAAATCTTATTATACTTGTAGGGACCAGGTCATGTGATGCGACATTGTCCTCTAAAGATTTATTCAAGACCTCATTGTTCTTATTCAGCTACTCAAGTAGTGATCCAGCGCCTTCAGCGAAGATTTAAAACGAGTTTAGTCCAGTAGAGGTAGCAGGAATTCTGGTAGGAATACTCTTGGTTTATAGGCTGAAGGTAGAAGTTCTACTTAGGCTACATGAGGCCGAGATAGCCAATGTTATTATTTTCCAGGAGGCTTGACGTTGAGACTTTGATGTTTTGATCACATGTATCATTCTAAATTGCCATCGACATGCGTGTGTATTTTTCAATTCAGATTCTACTTTTCCATATGTGTCTACCCATGTTGCTGTTGGGTTGGATATGATGTCTAACTGTTTGAAATATTTATTAATGTTTCTGCAGTAGTGGGTGAATCCTTTGTGGTGTATTGATTGTATCGATCATATCTTTTTTCTTGTTCAAGTATGTTACTTGGGTAGATTTGATATTTTTGGGGATAATATACTTTTGTATTATCTTGGGTATGGTTTGGCTCTATCCACATCATGCTATGTTTTATTAGTATGCTAAGACTATTACCTTAGCAATTCTGGGTGTTACTAGAGTTGAGTGGACTAGTGCTAGTAGTTTCTACCCTAGAAAACTTTCTCCTTTATTAGAGCTTAGAGATTGGTTGATAGAGGGTGTTTTTCCTACTTTGATTTCATTCGGGATATAGTGTTGATCCATCTCTATTCCTGAAACACACCATACATATTAACATGTATATGACTAAGTTGATACCGATGAAAGTATTTAAATTTGAGAACTGGTTATTAAACTTAATGTTTTGAGTTGAGTGTTAAATTTTAAGTTAAAGGATTAGAATTTTGAAAATGAGATAAATATAAGTCAGGTGGTTGGTTGACTAAATTAATCAAGTAGGTGAAATCTAGGTGCATCACCTACTTATAATTTTCTAAAAACTTAATAATAGAAAGTGTCATGACCGGAGTCTAGACCCCAGACGAGACTAGCGTTGTTGACCTCTCAAAGGTCGCAGACAAACCTACATACGTCATCGATACTTCATCTAGGTTAATTTTAGCGGAAAATTTGAACTTCTTGTTACTCAACATCCATATAAGACATTCTACTTAAACTCATAACCGTTCACAATCAACCATCTAATATTAAGATCAT
The DNA here is from genome assembly GCF_001406875.1 of Solanum pennellii. Lineage (NCBI taxonomy): Eukaryota > Viridiplantae > Streptophyta > Magnoliopsida > Solanales > Solanaceae > Solanum > Solanum pennellii. The sequence goes on along the minus strand of NC_028641.1, from coordinate 16,668,213 downwards.
CAAATGAAAGAAATAGTTCCATACTATATTAAGTGTATACTTTCCAAAATGGTACCAATACAATGTATGAAATAAGATAAGAAAGAAACACTAGTGGAACATACTCCACTAACTAAAACCTATATCTAAGCTAGAATATAATGGGCAAAAGCGTCCTCAAAAGCATGAGGGCCTAACAAATTCGGATGAATGTTGCACATCTGGATAGCTTCAGCGTAGTATCGTAATCTCTAACGTCCACCTGCCCCTGCCCCTAAAAGTATAGAGTTGTATGGGATTAGTACACACTTGTACTAAGTATGGGTATATGCAAGCACAGACCAAGGACATGGATGATTAAGAATATCTCTCTCTTAACGATATTAATTATGGAAATTCAAGTCAATGGACTTGCCAATATTGGATTAAGAAAGTCAGTGGACTTGCGAAATTTGAATTAGCAAAGTCAGTGGACTTACAAAATTTGGATTACGAAAGTCATGCCATGAGAGTAACATGCATCATCATACTTATCATTTTGCAAGCAACACTTAACGTATTGCACATATAATATCACGTCACATGATTCTTTCATATTTCATGAGACCTTGGAATCATGGACATAACATTAGGACGTCCCAAAATGAGGGCTCAAAATATGGGACCTCAACTTGGGAGCCTTTTCTAACAAACAACAAGTCTGCTTCATTGATTCATACGTACTTCATTTTCATTCTTTCATATACTAGTGAAGCCACCACTCATACCTAGGATGTATTTTAAGACTCTCATCAGGTTCGCTGTCCAATGTCAAAGAATAACCTAGTGTTATTACTTAAGTCTAGCTCCTCTTGAATATCCTATCCTAACACCTTTGGTATCATTCATTTCATTATGTGCATTCGTTGAGGCTGACCTCATTATTTCTTTGGGAACTTTAACCTTAACCAACATAAATCATGTGAACATCATGAAATCCAGTGTGTAATCCCCATACAGAAAGAGATATAATCACCGTCCAAAGTGAACCAAGACATGCTAGCATATTTAAGGAATTTAACCCCGCTAGATCCTTATATTGGCAGTATAGGTTAAAGAACTAGGAGATATAAGGAGACCCATACCCGGCATGCTGGACATTCATCTCATGAGAGTTATGTGAACTTCCGCCCTTCCCGAAGGAAGGCATCACCGCTCATAGCTAGCCTATCGGTGCTCAGTATAAAGTTCCATTACATTAAACTCATACATAATGGAAGATTGCTTCTAGAATGAGGAAGTCATATCTCATTAGACGATTTCTCATATCATCATTAGTATTAAGTATGCATTAACTTCAATACTTTCATTAAAGTGTTCATAGAGACTTGTCTCTTCATTAGCTAACACTCTCATAGGTGAGTACGTTTAGGTAACATTTACTTAGGCCATTTGAGATTGCTCTAATCTTTCACATTAGCCTCTTATCATATTGTCACCTCATTCATTAACTTTAACTCATTTCCTTTTTATAATTACTCACCCCTTCACGTGAATTTTTATTTCATCATTGCCAATGCACTTGTCCATTTAGTGTGTTTCACACTCTTACCTAACCCTTCTAGGGTTACGTCATTTTATCACATACATCTTAGCCTCACTTACTTTTAAACGTATGCTAGACTTATGAGTCCACACATATAAGCCATGAGGCTTCATTCATAGTTTGTCTAAGAGATTCATGTTTACCCAAGATTATGTGGTACAAGACTTATTCATCTTGTAGATATGCCAAGATATTAATTTTGATCATTAGAGGCAGCATTCATTAAATATTAGTTTACACATGACTTATGTGTCAATACTGAAATGGGCAAGGGAACCCGATTTCAAATCCCTTGAGCAACACTTAATTTTATATTAAACTTGGTACTTACATTTTTCGTATTTGGAGGACCCTAGGTCGGTCCCCATCAACCCCATAATATATTCTTTTTTTTCTATCCTCTCTTTCTCGTTTAAGGCAAAGAGATTGTGGGATCAATCCCCCACAAACTCATTCTTCTTCTCTTAATTTTTCTCTTACATTTATCCAAGAGGTTGTGGGTTCAATACCCACTCTCCTCATTTTATTTTTCTCTTTTATATTTCTCCGAACTCTCTCATCTATTAAAGAGGTTGTGGGTTCAATCCCCACTCAACTCATTTATTTTCTTCCAATTTTCTCCTAATTCTCTCCTCTATTCAAGAGGTTTTGGTTCAATCCCCACTGACCACATTTTATTTTTCTCCTAACTCTCTCATCTATTCAAGAGGTTGTGGGTTCAATCCTCACTCATCACATTTAATTTTCTTTTCGTTTTTCTCATGAACTATTTATGTAATTCACATTTGGTGAGGTCTTGCATTCAATTACCAATGACCTCATAGTTTTTTAAAATTTTTAGATCATAGCTCACTTTTCCAATTTTTAGCCGAGACCAACATTTCCAGCAAGATGGAAATTTGGTATCTTTCAATCCATCATTCTCTCAAGTTTTAATGTTGATTATTGGAGTAATTCGGGTGACATTTTTCTAGCAGCATTACCCTTATATGAACATCACACTTTTAACATTTACATATACGAAAACACAACATTTTATAACATACAAATTTCAGGCAACAACATAGTTAATTTACAGCGCACCCATGCTCAAACAATTAATGTAAAACACTTTTCTGGAATACAACTTCCATCCTTACATAATTTCCAAATACATATTCAATACACAATCACAACCAGACCTATAATTATCTACCAGAAGACATACCAACTGATGCTTTGAATCTTTCAAAGGATCTAATGACAAGGGCATGCAACGGGGATAACCTTAGTTTTTCAATTGCGATTTTACTTAACCTTAAGGGTCTCTTGAGATAGGGGACAAGAAATAAGAAAAACCATATCTTAATGTCGTTCAACACTTGTTTCAATGCTTCCCTATTCCCACTACGCCACTGCCTCACCACCAAAATCCAGAACCTAATCCCTCGAGAAGAATGTTTTTGATTTTCCTTTTTAGCTTAGTTTTTCGTTTGAGTTTTTGCGTGTAAGTTCTCAAGAGTGAACAACTAATATTTTCAGTTCTTTAGATGATGAAAAACGTTAGAATGAGAGTGAGAGACGTGAGAATGAGAGGATTAGGATAAGGAGAGTTAGGTGGAGACTTTGTCAAACTAGGACTCCCCATTATTTATCAATATTATTATTATTATTATTATTATTATTATTATTATTATTATTATTATTCTTATTATTATTTTATTAAAAATCTGAATTTACTTTAATTAAATCAGAGAATTATATATTAATTTATTTAAATAATTCATTAAATACAATAAATCAATTAAATTATTGCTTCCACTAAGGCTTAAACCCGGGTGGAGCAAGATTTTGCTTATAAGGCCAATTTTGGACCTTTTTACCCATAATGTCCCTCCACCGTATTAATTAAATAATTAATTGCATATTTAGGGTAATTACGACACTACCCTTATCCTGGAAAAAGACCATTTCACCCCTAGACCCTCCAAACATAAGATTTCCCCTTTTTAAGTCCGGTAAAGACTCATCAAGATAAATCTTCATATTCGGGAGCCCTACATGGCTGGACCAAACCTTTCCGAGATCATATAACCCCCCAAGTTATTTGGCTTGGCTGTCGCAAGGGTTCAGAGGTCTTGTTCTACGCTCATCAATCCGTGTGAACCCGGTCTAATCGTAGGCATTCTAGACACACTAAACATTACTTAGCATATTCATTTTTAGGATTGTTACATTATTCCCCCTTAGGAACATTCGTCCCCGAATGACACTTCTTTAAATCTAGTACAAAGTAAGTTATATCATAACATATTCACTATGAACAATCAAGCAATAACAACAAAGAATGGAGAGATAAGGAAACTTTAACATAAGAGTAGAAAATCTAACCTCAAGGACTGAAAAGTTGAGGATAGCGAGATCTCATATCGGCCTCTACCTCCCACGTAGCACCCTTAACAAGATGGTTCCTCCACAATACCTTCGCTGTGGCGAACTTCTTGTTCCTCATCCGCTTGACCTGTCTATCTAAAATCTCAATGGGAATAGGAAAATTCTTCATCGACCCCCAAACCTTCAACAGGTAGAATCAATGCCGGATCACCTAGGCCCTTCTTTAACATAGACACATGAAAGACAGGATGAACAGAAGCTAGCTCCGCAGGCAATGCGAACTCATAATCCAACTCACCCACACGCTGTAGGATCTCATATGCCTTAACACACCTCAGACTCAACTTCCCCTTCCTGCAAAACCTCATCACCCCCTTCATAGGTGATATCTTCAAATAGACTTGGTCACCAACATCAAACTATTAAGGTCGTTTTCTATTGTCTGCATAATACTTTTGTCGACTTTAAGCACTATACAATCTGTCCCTATTAACCCTGACCTTCTCTAAGGCCTCATGAATGATATCTGGATCCAAAATGGATGACTCTCAAACCTTGAACCACACAACTGGAGACCTACACCTCATATTATATAGTACCACAAACTGCGCCATCCCAATGCTGGAGTGATAATTGTTATTATACGAGAACTCTATAAAAGGCAGATGGTCGTCCCAACTACCTCTAAAGTCAATCACACACGCTCTCAACATTTCCTCCAATTTCTGAATGGGTGCTCTGCCTACCCATCTCTCTGAGGATGAAAGGTAGTACTAAGCTAGAGTCTCGCATAATCCTCGGCTCTCTAAGTAGACTTTACATGGATAAAGTGGACATACTTAGTCATCTTGTCCACAATAACCCATATGCATTCACGCCGTCTCCTAGTCTTCAGAGGACCAACCACGAAGTCCATATTAATGGCTTCCCACTTCTATGTTAGAACCTCGATAATCAGAGTAAGACCACCAGGATTAAGATGTTCTCCCTTCACCTGTTGACAATTAGGACACTTGGCCACATATTCAGCAATGTCCTTCTTCATGAAATCCCACCACTAGTTTGCTTAATGTCATGATACATCTTGGTGGAACCTGGATGTATCAAATTTTTTGAACCATAGGCCTCTACAACAATTTTGGTCCGCCAATCACCCACATTTTGTACAATTAGCCTTTCCTGGTACCTAAGTATGCCGTCACCTCCCAAAACAAAAGACTCTTTCATCATTAAAAACACTGATTCCTTCAACTCCATCAACACTGGATCAAGATGTTGACACTTTTTGACTTCAACTACAAAGGATGATTTAGAACTAGGATGTGTCAACCAACCGCACACCTAGTCTGTCCAGTCTATGTACATCTTTCACCAACTCCTTGTTCTCATCCTCAACGTGGGCTGTACTTCCCATACTCATACTGCTCAAAGCGTCAGCTACAACATTAGCCTTACCCGGATGGTAGTGGACATTCATTTCATAGTCCTTCAAAAGCTCCAACTACCTCCGATGACGTAGATTCAACTTGTCTCACTTGTACTAGCCTATCCTCATGCAGCCACCCTTTCTTTGATCATTCATCATTTAGAAAAAATATACGCTCTTAGTCATTTCATTTAGAGACATTAATTTTAGGCGTAGATGCAACTTGTCTCACTTGCACTGGCCTATAGTCATGAAGTCATTATTTTCATTACATATTAACTATGAATTCAATCTTAACACATTCTTTTGGAGTATGCTTGAGATTTTACTATACGTCATTCTACACTCCCCTTACGTGATCCTCAGCAATCTTAGATCTAGTGTAAATGGGAGGATTCATCCTTGTAAAGTCCCTTAACATGTTAGCCATGGTGCTGGTAGGTGGGTTCTCCTTTGGAACACCTTGTTACTATGCCTGGGATGTCATAACCTGAGCTTGTAAAGTGATGGTTGGGTCCATCTATACCAAGGCTGTCCTCACTTCTCCATCTGTAAACCCATTTAAGTTAACATGCATCTCCATTCCAACAGCAGGAGCCTGGGGAGGAACTTGATTTACCCTAGTAAATGCTCCTCCAATATCTCCGCCTGCGTTTCTCTTTGTATTCATCTTTTTGAATCTCAAGAGTTGATGTTAGATACGCTCTTAATACAAAGAAATCAGACATTAGAGAAGGCACTATAAGATCAAAAGAAGGGAATTTTTCCTATGCATCATGCAGTCACTAAATCAGGACAGTGGTGCACTTCACTACCATGACTTAGAAACTAATCAATGTGGTTGATGTGAACTTATTGCCATTGGAATTTAACCTAAGGCTCTGATACAAACTTTTTCAGGACCGGAGGCTAGACCTCAGACGAGATTGGCGTCGTTGATCTCTCAAAGGTCGCAGACAAGCCTACATACGTCATCGTTACTTCATCTGGGTTAATTTTAGCGGAAAATTTGAACTTTTTGTTACTTAACATTCATAGAAGACATTCTACTTAAAATCATAAACGTTCATAATCAACCATCTAATATTAAGATCATCAAATGAAAGAAATAGTTCCATACAGCATTAAGTGTATACTTGCCGAAATGGCACTAATACAATGTCTGAAATAAGATGAAAAAGAAACTCTAGTGGAACATACTCCACTAACTCAAACCTATGTCAAAGCTAGAATATAATAAGAAAGTGTCGTGGAAAGCATGAGGGCCTACCAAATCCGGATGAATACTCCACGTCTGGATAGCGTCAGCATCGTATCGTAAGATCTAGCATCCGCTTGTGCCTGCACTTAAAAGCATAGAGTTGTATGAGATTAGTACAAACTTTTACTAAGTATGTGTATAGGCAAGCACACACCAAAGACATGCATGATTAAGAAGAGATCTCTCCTAATGATATGAATTATTGAAAGTCAAGTTAGTGGACTTGCAAAATTTGGATTAGGAATGCCAGTGGACTTGCCAAATTTGGATTAGGAAAATCATTCCATGAGAGTAACATTCATCATCATACTTATCATTTTGCAAGCAACACATAATGTATTGCACAAATCATCTCACGTTGTTCACATCATTCTTTAATATGCTATGAGACCTTGGAATCATGGAATTGACATTAGGACTTCCAAAATGAGGGCTCAACACATGGAACCTCAACTAGGGAGCCTTCTTTAAAAAACACAGAGCCTGATTCATTCATTCATATATACTTCATTTTCATTCTTTCATATACAAGTGCAACCACCAGTCATACCTTGAACATAGTTTAAGAATCTCATCGGGTTCGCTGTGCAATGACAAAGAATAACCTAGTGTTATTACTTAATTCTATATTACCTCTTGATTATCCTATCCTAACAGCTTTGGTATCGTTCATTTCATTATGTGCATTCGTTGAGGCTGGCCTCATTCTTTCTTTGGGAACTTTAACCTTAACCAACATATATCATGTGAGCATCATGAAATCCAGTGTGTAATCCCCACACCGAAAGAGGTGGAATCACCGGCCAAAGTGGACAAAAATATGCTAGCATATATAGGAAATTGAACCCTTCTAGATCCCTATATTGGCATGATAGGTTCAATGACTAGGAGATATAAGGAGACCCATACCCGACATGCCGTACAATCTCATCTCATGTGAGTTACGTGAACCTCCGCCCTTCCCAAAGGAAGGCATCACTCCTCATAGCTAGCCTATCAGTGCTTAGTATAAAGTTCCATTACATTTAACTCATACATCATGGAAGCTTGCTTCTAGAATGAGGACATCATATCTCATTATATGATTTCTCATATCATTATTCGTATTAAGTACGCATTAACTTCAATACTTTCATTAGAATGTTTATAGAGATTAATCTCTTCATTAGCTATACACTCTCCTAGGTGAGTACGTTTTGGTAACATTTACTTAGGATCATTTGAGATTGATCTAATATTTCACATTAGCCTCTTCACATATTGTTACCTCATTCATTAACTTTAACACATTTCCTTTCGTAATTACTCACCCCTTCACGTGAATGTTCATTTCATCATACGCCAATGCACTTGGACATTTAGTGTGTTTCACACTCTTACCTAACCCCTCTAGGGTTACATCATTTTATCACATACATCTTAGGATCACTTACTTTTAAACGTCTGTTAGACATATGAGTACACACATACAAGCCATGAGGCTTCATTCATAGTTTGTCTAGGTGATTCATTTTTATCCAAGATTATGTGGTACAAAAACATATGCATCTTGTAGATATGACAAGATATTGATTTCGATCTTTAGAGGCAGCATTCATTAAATATTTATTTACGTATGACTTATGTGTCAATATGTAATCGGTCAAGGGAACCCGATTTTCAATCCCTTGAGCAATACTTAATATTATATTAAACTTGGTACTTGTTTTTTTTGGGATTTGGGGGACCCTAGGTAGATCCCCACCACCCCCATAATATTTTATTTCCTTTCCCTCCTCTCTTTCTCATTTAAGGCAAAGAGATTATGGTATCAATCCCCCACAACTCATTCTTTCTCTCTTAAGTTTTCTCTTAACTTTATTCAAGCGGTTGTGGGTTCAATCCCCACTCACCTCATTTTTTTTCTATTTTATATTACTCCTAACTTTCTCATCTATTCAATAGGTTGTGGGTTCAATACCCACTCACCTCATTTATTTTCTTTCCTTTTTTCTCCGAAGTCTCTCCTCTATTCAAGAGGTTGTGGGTTCAACCTCTATTCACCACATTTTATTTTTCTCCTTTAGTTTTCTCCTAACTCTCTCATCTATTCAAGAGGTATTGGGTTCAATCCCCACTCATCACAATTAATTTTCTTTTCATTTTTCTCATGAATTTTTCATGTAATTTGCATTTGGTGAGGTCTTGGTTTCAATTCTCAATGACCTCACAATTTTTAATTTTTTTTTAAAACATAGCTCACTTTTCAAATTTTTGGCCAAGACCAACATTTCCATCAAGCTGGAAATTTGTTCTCTTTCAATCAATCTTTCTCTTAAATTTTAATGTTTATTCTTGGAGTAATTCGGGTGACATTTTTCCAACAACATTACACTTATATGAACATCACACTTTTAACATTTACATATATGAAAACATAACATTTTATAACACAAATTTCAGGCATTAACATAGTTAATTTACAGCAAACCCATGCTCAAACAATTAACGTAAAACTTTTTTCCGAAATACATCTTTCACCCTTACATCATTTCCAAATTCACATTCAATACATAATCACAACCAGACCTAAAATTATTACCAGAAGACATACCAACACATGATTTGAATCTTTCAAAGAATCTAATGACAGGGGCATGCAATGGGGACAACCTTAGTTTTCCAATTGTGATTAAATTGAACCTTAAGGGTTTCTTGGGAAATAGTCCAAGAGAAAAAAAACCCATACCTTAATGTAATTCAACACTTGTTTCAATGATGCCTATTTCCACGACACCACTTCGTCACCACCAAAATCCAAAACGTAATCCTTCGAGAAGAATGTTGTTGATTTTCGTTTTTAGCTTAGCTTTTCGTTTGAGATATTGTGTGTAAGTTCTTCAAGAGTGAAGAACCATTATTTTCAGCTCATTAGCTGATGAAAAACGTGAGAATTAGAGTGAGAGTCGTGAGAATGAGAGGATTAGGATTAGGAGAGTTAGGAGGAGAATTAGTCAAACCAGGACTCCCCATTATTTATTAATATTATTATTATTATTATTATCATCATCATCATCATTATTTCATTAAAAATATGATTTTACTTTAATTAAGTCAGAAAATTAAATATTAATGAACTTAACTAATTCATTAAATACAATAAATCAATTAAATCATTGCTTCCACCAAGGCTCGAACCCGGGTGGAGCAGGATTTTGCTTAAAGGACGATTTCGTCCCTTTATACCCAAAGTGACCCTCCACCTTATTAATTAAATAATTAATTACATATTTAGGGTAATTTCGATACTACCCTTATCCTGGAAAAAGATCATTTTACCCTTAGACCCTCCAAATTTAAGATTTCCCCTTTTTATGACCGGTAAAGACTCATCCGGGTAAATCTTCATATTCAGGAGCCCTACATGGCTGGACCCAAACTTTCCTAGCTCAACTAACTCGCCAAGTTAGTTGTCTTGGATGCCGCAAGGATTCAGAGGTCTGGTTCTACGCGCATCAATCCGTGTGAACCCGGTCTAATCGTAGGCTTTCTAGGCACACTAAACATTACTTAGCATATTCATTTTTAGGGTTGTTATAGAAAGTGACTGCCTGACCTACCTAAGATAAATAAATTTATAAAAGGTGAAGCATATACATCTCCTAGTTTGACATTTCAGCAGCTTAAAAAGGTCCAAGTATGTGAATCACCTACTTGGAAAATTGTCGCTAAAAATGTAGACGATATAGACGGTAGAATGCGAAATATTGTAAGGTCATATTTGGCTCATTTATGTCTAGATTCTTACATAGGAAAATCACTTTAGCTCCAGTGCTCTCCCTTCCTATTAAATATTACATCAGCCACCTCAATGTTCTCTTGGGGTTCTTGAAGAAACCCTCCAAGACAAAGTAAGTAGAAATCTTATGTGTTTAGTTGGAATCTTATATTAAAGATTAGAATTTATTTTTTTTCATGCTTAAAATATGGGGTAGGCCTTTCACCAAGTTGACTGCCCATCTTTTCTTTGTTATTAAGTGAATTTTTTCTTCTTGTTTGGTTATAGTGTTAAGGAAAATTTAAGCTCTTTAAGGAGTACAATTTAAGAGAAAAATTTTATAGAATTTGAGGTATGTTATTGCTCCAATTTCCCCGTCTCTTTGTTTGTAGGTTTGGCTGGAGAATTTGATACATATAATTATTATTATGAACTAGCATAAAGGGGATTGGAATCCATGAGTTCAATATTTTGCTATTATGCTTAATGATTTTGTGGGTGTTGGAGTTGCATAGATGTATTGTTGTTGGGGACAGTGGCTGGCCTAATATAATTGTTCAGTGGATTTATAATGATGTATAAATGGAGGGTGTGACACCACTAAATTAAGGGAGTTATGGAGCTTGCTGTATACCATACTATTGTTATATTATATTGTGTTATGAAGTCTGCGAGTTTTACTTACTTTATAAGAAGGTTATATAGTATAACGAGTAGAGGAATAAGGGAGGAAAGAACACCCTTGATTTGATAAGTCAAGGACTTAATCCCTAGTTAATTTTTTGGGGAGATCAAATACCATAAATTGGTTGATTAGCTACTAATAATAGTTTTATGACTTATTTCATTGTAGATAAATGATCAAAAGGATAGAAGGTTTAATATTTGTATAACACAGGTTGTGCAGCAAGGTATGTAAGGCTATTCAATTTCATACTCTTTAACATGAAGTCCCATATTCTGTTTACCAAATAATTGAGACCTGTAAGCGATTCTCATGGTAAAATACACCTATGATGGTGTACAATCGCTAGTGTAGTTAATGATTATCCTCTTACAATTCATGATTTTACAGATGTGTCAAACTATTCCTATATGTGTTCAACATCATTTATTAATGTGATTATACTTCCAAGCACAAGTATGAAAAAGGTACTCTTAAGAGTAAGTTTCATGATATATCCTTTAATTCAAAGAAGGATTCATTGAGTCAATAAGATCCTATGTTACACATGTTATGAGTGTTCATATACCATACACATATTCTATCCATTATACATTTCATATGTTTTTTACGTGGGATGTACACATGTTGCTTATTTTGTATATAATTATATGCCTTAGTAGTTCACATATTTATGTACCCTTTCATTTGACATGATCTACTAAGTTTTTATCTATCACATCATTTTATATGGTCTTTACCTCTCTGTTTGAGAAGTTACAATCTCTATTCGAAATGCATGTATGTCTTCATTTGAAATGTTCAAATGTGTTTTAAATAAAACATATGTTAGTAGAATCACTTGCACACGTGTTATACCACTTAATGACTCATTTTCTACCAGTCCTCATTTCTTACTTGTCGTGTATCTTCGTCTCTCATTTCTGAATACATTTTAGCCCAAATAGATATATTGTGTAATCTAAATTCCTAAGTATTACTACAATGACGTTACAGTTTGTTTCTTATTCAAATTTTGCCACCTCAAGTATTTTCTTCACCTGTTAAAATCACTGCTCTATATTCCAAAATCTCAAAAGAATTATGAATAATCTAAAAGATTAAATAAAAGAAATAAAGCAAATCTGTATTATTAAGGGTGGCAGCCCATGGGCTGGAAGTCTAGCATGGGTCGGAATCGAAATCAAAGTTGTATACTTATGGATGGTAGCTCAGGTGTTAAAAACACCTAGAATAATCCATTCCCAATCGATATATATACAGGTGGCAGCCCATGGGCTAAAGGTCTAGCATGGGTCGAACCTGAAATCAATGTTGTATACTTATGGGTGGTAGATCAGGGGTTAAAAAAACACCTAGCATAAGCCATTCACAATTGGTATATATACAGGTGGCAGCTCAGGGGTTATAATACCGAGCATGGGCCAATCCTAATTTACATATGTATAAGGATAACATCCTAGGGGTTAAAATGTCTAGCATGGGTATTCCTTTTCTACCAACTGGTCATCGTATCAAATTATACAAAGTTTCTAAAGGATAGGAAGCTAAAGTAAAGCAAAGAATGTAATGCACTCCATACCCCAAAAGAGTAAGCAAAGGTGGCCTCTCATCCTTATTTATACACTTAAATCTATACACATAATTTTACTTAAGATCTTGTTTTATATGGATACTTTATGTCTTACGTATTCAATACATTATTTTCTATAGGCGTCCCTCATTGGGATGCTGTGTTTTAAGGCACAGGTGCAGGTACTCAATATAATAGAATATGTCTAAGATAAGTAAAAGCAACTCAACTTGTCGAGTATCTAACATATATTTGATATTTTATTATATTTAAGCATATGACGGGGTCCCAACCTTACCTTATCTAATGTTCTGTCATTTATAGAATTTGTAGACTAATGTCAAAGTGAAGCGTGATTATGCCTTGTTTTCTAGCAATTAAGGCCTCAACAGCCAAACAACTATATCTATTTTGGGCCTATACATATTCGTTTTTATTAGGGTATTTTACTAATATTCATAAAAAATTATAACTTTATTGTTGAATGTTTGATTTTTAAGAGTTATAACTTCGTTCTCCTCGGCCATTAGGGCATCATGTATCCATCCGTCTCAATAGGATATGAGGTGTGGCAAAGTAGTATCATAGCAGGTTTTCCTAGGGGGTCTATAAAATCGTGTCTAGTTGGGCCTCACTTATGGATGTGTTGCGCGCGACAGTTATGATTATGGGTTGCTTAGACATTTAGTAAATGTGATCTTGTATTATATTCTAGATCATGGGATTGAGTTAATTCAAGTACTATATTCTTAGTACTATGATTTATTCCATCAATATTATGCCTACTACAATTTGGCAAAGGTTGTCAAAGGCGCATATATCCAGAGACACAATTTTTAGAGGAACATATCATGGTATCAACATTTAGAGAAAGGCTTTTAGAGGTTTCTATGTTACGTGTATCTACAATTGTATTTGTACCATTTTTATCATCTTTCATTTACTAAGTAGGATATAGCATGGTCATTCATATGTTACTAAGTAAATGGTTACGTAGTCATAGAAACGGGATGCATCATTTTCTGATAAATATTTTGAAAAACATTTGATTGGTTCTTGAGTGAAAAATTTCCTCAAACATGACTCCTTCAGTGGTTGTAGGATCTAATCCTATGAAGTACATCCAGTACTTTGTCATTAATATACGTAGAATCTTATATGATTATGTATATATTAAAAATAGAAGTGGTTGAGCTAGCTTTGTATTAGTTGAAAAGATGTTTGATTATCATAGTTCAGTATGACATTTAACAATGCTGCATGCATGAGATAATATTAGTGGGCCAATATATCCCAGATTTATATGTATCATCTCGTGCATGTTAATAACTTGAATTTTAAGATTTTCATATAATTGGATAAATTAATTGACTCATTCTGTTTTTAAGAAACTTAGAGGACAATTGTTTCAATTGTTTTGTATAAAAATATATTTTCCCCATCATTATTATGTTTTGGTTATATAGGAACACATGATTAAGGATTAGGTTGGAAATATTAAGTGGTTAGCCATACATTATGATTTATTTAAATATTCAAAGTACAAGAAGGCATAAATTAATAACCAATAGGAGAATAATTGGTTACAACTGAAATAAAGGAGAAAAATATTTGAATAATATAGAATAGTAAAGTTCTTGGGTAGTATAAGAAGGAAACATATGTATTATTAGAAGAAATATTGACATAGATTGTACCGTTTTTATGGAGGATGTTTATTAAGTATTCAAGTAAAAAAGAGATTGATTCTTTAATTTTAACTAGCTTCAATGGAATGCATGTAACACCCCATATCCAAAAAGACCAGGTTTAAGCTTTTTATAAAATTACAGGTGCAACCAATGGTCGCTATCCACAGGCCATAATCTTATCTACGCCCCGTGTTCTAGGTCTGTGGTTCACCACTACAACCTTTCCTTAAACCAAGCTTAGAAATTGACTAAGTCTAGATCCATAGTCGGTAGACCATACCATGGTCCGTAGACCATACCATGGTTCATGGTCTGTGACCGTAGATCGAGGCCCCCTCACGCGACCTCTGACATAGAACAAGATCGACCAGTGCAATTTGTAGATGGATCTACGAACCGTAGGTCTGACCATTGGTAAGGATCCGCAGTCAGTTAGACTGAAATTTGTAAGACCCCCAAAATGACTTAGGGTGTCTAGATCCTAACATGTTTTTAATAAGGGTATAAGGTCCTAAAATGGCTTATAATGTGGTTGAGGTAGTGTGTAAGGTTTGGGGTGATTTGGAATCCAAACGTCAAGGGACGACCAAGACGTTCCACGACTAGTCACCTATGTGTCTTATTTATCTATAATTGCTTATATTTGTATGGCACGAGCTTATGAAATCTTAAAATGAGATTTACTTGATGTTTATGGGTAGCATATGGAGTTTCATGAAGTTTGGAGGTCAAACGTCGAAGAACGTCTAATACGTTTTAATGTTAGCCCTTGAGACGTTAATGTGTGTCTTGACGGGGCCTAGCATGTTTGGACGTATTGCGTGTAATTGTTTTGGATGAAACTGATGTCTAAGGTCCTTGACATGGTAATGTTCATATTTACGTTAGAAACGCCCGGGTACGACTTCCCAAGTGCCCCACAAAAGGGCCCATAAGAATGACCGAATGGCTATCGAGACACTGCCTTGGCAGTGTCAATCGACGAGCTCAAAGAACGTCTCGTTGGTGGATTGATGCCCCGTAAGTGAAGAGGCATCGATGGGAAGTTATCTTAGAGAAGGCTTGGCCTCATAATGTGATGGTTTTAACGTAAAATTCAATCCAATTGCATGATGAACCCATGTGCGTTCCCAAAATCGATTTAGCCCTTGCATGGGCATTGTGATCATTGCTTGTTATTGATTGAATTGTGATTCTATTACGTTGAATTGCTTATATCAACTGTTATTTACGTGCATTTATGATAAGTTTATGATGGAGGATCCATGTGGATCAAAGTATGATGATTTTAAGAAGTCTAGCCTATGCCTCTATGTATTCACTTTAACCTTGCCTCTATTATGCATGAATGTGGATTTTGATTGTGTAGGGGTAGTTGTATATACTGCCTTGCTTGAATGTTATTGATTAATCGTAGATAAATGATCCATGTGGATCAAGGATTGATTAGCCTATGTTCTTTTATCTTTCATAGATTCCTAATATAGTATACTCGCTATAATCTTTACTATATGATAATGGTGGTAAATTTCGAATATGCCAAGATCCTTGTTGCAACTTCCTTAGGTGGATATTATGGATGAATTGTGGGTATAAATCTCTTACGATAAAAGTAAGGAGTCTTTGTATGAATGGATTTAGGTTCTTCTAGCCTATAAAGTAAATATTGTAATGTATATGTTTTGATCTAAATGTTAGGGTAGATGAAGCATCATTTCGTTTTATTAATGATATCTTTAGCTACTTCCATACATGTAGATGTTAGATAAATTGTTATTGATGATCAATGTAAGTGAATTGGGTTAAAGATCTATGTTCTTCTATTTTCTAGTATATATGTGATGTATTATATTAGATTGTAATATGATCTTGTAGCGACTTGTACATGGTTTCTTTCATGATTAAATCATATTTAGCTACTTCCCTATACTTGAATTGTTGATGAAAGAGTAGTAATGGTCAATGATAACTAAAGGCTAAAGGATTGGTAAGAATTGCTTTATTTCTCTACTTCTCTATAGCATTGTTGATGAAGCCTTGTATGACACTGTGTTGAATAATCCACTGATGGTGGCGGTGTTTACCTTATTGTCATTATATATGTGTTGACCATGGCGTTGAAGGAAAACTAATAAATATATGAATGTGTCGTTATGGTGATCATCTTATGTGTAACTTGTGCCTAGTCTTCTACTTAATTATAAATGTAGTTTATGCTAATATTGTCATGCGCATGTAAATGTTTAGGTTAAAATCATATGTACGTGGTACCATTAATGAAGTGTTTAAGGATTGATGACCCTTACCCATGTACCCCTATGTGAATGTGTGAATAACTAAGGTTGGGAGTCTTGAATGTAATGTGAAGATCTCCTTGCCTCCTATGCTAAATTGTGTTGTGTGGTCTATGTTTGGTTGTGCATTGTAGTCTTAAGAGGGTGGTTGTCTCAAGGTTTTATTGATAGCCATTATGTGATCATGTTGACCAATGTACACTCATTATTCATGTTTACATTGTAGTAAAGGTTCATGGTCTATAATAAAAGGTTAGTCTCACATTCACCAGATGTATACTATTATGCACGATAGGCAAAAGTATGTGAAGTATGTTTCGTATTCCATCTAACTAGGATGACATGATAGTTGCACTAGTATAAGGGTATGGGACCTTGTTTATGCATTGCACATGTGTACCTTGATAGGATAGTTCTTAGGTTTGGTTTCTATGTACATGAAACTGAATGTATGAACATATTATGAATGTGTCTTAGATTCTATAATTTGAAGTGTGTGGTATGATGAAGTATGATTATACCTAGTGTCTAAATGTGTTTATATGAAAGCATGACTCATATAGTTACGCTTGTACACTTATACATGAATTAAGTAAAGTATGAATATGTGTGGTCTAAACATGTTATTTGAAAGGTTTGCTCAGATGTATGTATACACACACACGAATCATGATCTAGTCAATAGAGGGGATCTTGAGAGGTGTTCTCAAGCGTATCCTAAACTACATAAATGCTTACATATGCTTTGTCCATGTGAAAGGTTTTCTCACATGATATAGGTTGATGAAAGGATTTCTCATCTATAACATATGAGCTAAGCATATGGGGAGCACATCTCCTAAAACCTATGTTTAATAAAGTAATGTAATAAAGACTTTTAATAAAGGGAACTTAGCTTTGCACTTAGTGAACTTGAAGTGAGGGGTGTCCCTTCCCATTGGAGGAAGGTCGGTCACCATAATCCTCATGAGGTGGATAGCCTCATCACCTAGAAAGGGTGTTAAAGATATGTTTCCATGATGCCTTCAAGTTCCATAACTATGTTTCCCCATTTGATCTAGCAAGTGATATCACGTTATGTGTTATAATGATACTCATGTCTTACCCTGGCAAGTAAGGCACCCTCCTTCGGTGTTAGGTGATGACACCAAATTCCATGTTTGTCTTACATGGTCTTATTGTTGGTTAAGGCTATAGTTTCCCTAAATAAAAATGGACAGTGGAAGTAAAGTAAGGACTCTAACTAGGATAACCTAAGGATAGTTACTTAGTGTATGTGGGGGTATGGGGCTTCACCTATGCATTGCACAATTAACTCTTGAGGGAAGTCCTAGGAAGGTGTTCTAATGCATGAGTCTATGATCATGGTTCTCTTGAATGACATATTATTAGTGTTACATAATGAGATGATATGCACTATGTTTGTTTTAATGACTATATGATGATGGTTGTTGACATGAATGAAGTTGTCTTCACTTGCTTGGTTATGTATGATTGGATGTTAAGGCTTGTGGTCTCATGATAGGTCTACTAAGTATGTGTGGGGTTTTGGGCTTCACATGTACATTGCACTGGTAGAGTTAGATTGGTATTGTCAGAAAGTTATTATAAGGTCCTATGTGAAGTAAAATAAGAATAAATGCATAATAATGACTAGAGTTACTGTAATATCTTATGACCTTGACATGAATGTGACTTGTAATGTGTTATACTTCTATGAGGATATGTGTTGGCTTATGTAGGTGGTATCTATGCTTTCACAGTTGTTTTCCCCTAATGATGTATGACCTTGGTGTCTATTGTATTGTTGAAGAACATATGGAGTTAAATGATATGACATAACTTGACAATTGGGGGATAATTTGCCAAAAATGAGAAGGCTTAGAATACCTTTGAGTTCCTTTGTTAACTTACTGTAAATCCTTGTAAAGTGGTAATCACTTTTAGTTGATGAAAATGAAGGGTGTTAAGTTAAGATCCTCTTGAGGTTGGGTTAAGTTGATCTGAATTGGGTATACCCGAAGTGGGGAATGGTGATGGAGTAGTAAGGTTGTAGATAGTTTTCTACCTTGTCCTTCTATTCTTACTTGGACTTGAAACAAATGAATTCTTAGTAAGCTTGTGCATGATAAGATTTTTGCATTAAAGTATGAAATGCATGACCTCTATATGGTTGGTATGTCTTGATTGACACTATTAATAGTATTTTGAAGATTCTAAAGTACTTCAAAATTTTTTGATCAACTTCATGGTTTTCTCATGTTGATTGTGCATCTTGATATGCTTGTTGTGCATTTAACTTCATGAGTTAAGGTAAGAAGCATGTTTGAAGTCACTTTTGATATGAAAAGTTTAGCCTTATAATAAGAAATTGAGCCTCTTTAAAATTAAATATGTTGAGTCTCTTGAAATATATGTGACTTGTATGGTTTGGAAAGCATGATTGTAGGTGCACTTTTGAAAAGTGAAGGCATGTTTAGCTATTGTCCTTCTGAGTACCTATGATTTTTGTTTTTTTTCCAAATTATGCTTACTATTTAGGTTATTACTATGCTAAAAATAAATTGACATTTTATGAAATAGATTCCTATTTTTTGTGATGTGCTTGGTGTGACTTTTCATTTAAACTTCACGACGAAGAAACATGAACATGCCTTGGTTTAAGAGTTGAGAATTTCTCATGTTACAGTAAAGATGACCCTTGTGCACTTGCTTGGGTATGAACTCATGAGATATGTAAGTGTGTTGAGGAGAAGGACATTCCTCCATGAACATAACTAAACATGGTATGGTTGAGTATGAACCTCATAGCACTAGGTCTAACTAACAAGAATCCATTGTCAATCTAACTAACTAAAGTTTATGTGCATTGAAGTATGAGTGCTTAAATGGCTCTTGAGTATAGTTGGAATCTGCTTATGTTTGACCTTACATGATGAGCTCAATAAATTGAAACGTAATGACCATGTTATGATTAGGAGAAGGATGTTCCTCTTATGAACATGGGAAATTCAAGGGTGTTTGATGCATTAAAGGGTGAGTGAATAAAAGTTTTGCTTGCTTCTATGCATTGAGTGCTAAATTGTTTGAAGTGTGTTACTTGTATGTTTGTGGCATTAAATTCTATATTATGATGATTTCATGAATTCTATAAGCTGCTCTATGATTCATTGAAGTTCTTGTTGTTATTAAAGTGTTATAAGTGTCATTCGAGGACGAATGTTTCGAAGTTGGGGATATTGTAAGACCCCAAAAATGAGTTAGGGTGTCTAAAGCCTAACATGTCCATCATAAGGGTATAAGGTCCTAAAATGGCTTATTATATGGTATTGATGCAGTGTGTATAATTTGAGGTGATTTTGCAGTCAAACGTCAAGCGATGCCCAAGACGTTCGACGACTAGTCACCTATGTGCATCATGTGTTTATACTTGATTATATTTGTATTTAATGAGTTTATGAAGTCTTAAAATGATTTATAATGATGTTTATAAGTATAATATGTAGTTTTTTGAAGTTTGGAGGTCAAACTTCCCAGAACATTTCAGACGATAGAAAGTTAGCCCTTGAGTTGTTCATTTGTGTCTTTATGGGGCCTAGAATGTTATGATGTATTGCGTGTAATTATTTTGGGTGGAACTGATGTGTAATATCCTTTAATTGTTAATGTTATTATTTACGTTGGAAGCACCCGGGTACGACTTCGTTGTGGGCCCTACTAGAAGGACCCAAAGGTTGTCAAGATACTGCCTTGGTAGTGTAAATCAACGAGCTCAAAGGATGTCTGTTGGTGGACTGATGCCCTGTTGATGGGATATTAGCCTAGAGAAGGATTGAACACATGACATACTCATACCCAAATGACGGTGGTACCGGACAGTCCGTTGATGGACCCACGCCCCGTCATTGGTATTCGTCAATGCAGGCCTGCAACCAATGTCACGCACATTGCCTAAGTATGGGGTGAATTGGAAACTCACTCCCACGTGAGAACCTGAACCTACTCATTTTATTTACCTATTTTAAAGTATATATATATGATCTTAAATGTTAATAGCCCATACCTAATCATCCGAATCAAAATCAAACCTCCCTCTCCCTAAATATCCTCTCTAGAAGCCTCAATTGAAGGTGAAGTTCAAAGGCAGCATGTAGATGGTATTTCCAAGGATTCTTCATCAATTTTTATTGTATTGTTCATTTAATAGAGGTATGGTGATCCTTTATCTCTAGATAACCTTTCTCTTGGAGAGTTAATCTCAATGTTTTCAAAGAGAAAAGAGGATCAAATATCTTCTTCTTCAATCTAGCCATGGGTTCTTTCTAAAAACTTTTTTAATGGCTTAATCATGATGAATTGATTATAATGTGATGGTTTTAACGTTAAATTTAATTCAATTGCATGATGAACCCATGTCCCTTCCAAAAATCGATTTATCCTTTGCATGGGCATTATGATCATGGTTTGTTATTGATTGAATTATGAATATATTACGTTGAATTCATTATGCATACTGTTATTTACGTGTATTTATGATAAATTTATGATGAGGAATCCAAGCGGATCACATATGAAGATTTGAAGAAGTCTAGCATATGCCTCTATGTGTTCACCGTGATAAATTGTTTGTGGAATCATCCAATTCGTACCTTGTCTCTGTTATGCATGAATGTGGAATTCGATTGTTAAGGTATAGTTATATATACTGCCTTGCTTAGATGTTATTGATTAATTATATATAAATGAACCATGTGGATCAAGGATTGATTATCCTATGTTCTTTTATCTTCCATAGATTCCTAATATAGTATGCTCACTCTGATCATGACTATATGATAACGGTGGTAGGATTTCGATTATGAATGATCCTTGTAACTACTGAATTAGGAAGATATTATGGAAGAATTGTGGGTATATATCTCGTATGATCAAAGTAAAGGAGTCTTGGTATGAATGGATATAGGTTCTTCTAGCCTATAAAGTAAATGTTTTAATGTATATCATATGATCAAAATATTAGGGTAGATTAAGCATCATTTCGTTTGAGTAATGATCTCTTTATCTACTTCCCTATATGTATATTATTGATAAATGGTTATTGATGATCAATGCAAGTGAATTGGGTTAAAGATCTATTTTCTTCTAGTTTCTAGTATATATGTGATGTATTGTATTAGATTGTAATATGATCTTGTAGTGACTTGTATATGGTTTCTTTTATGATTAAAGCATATTTAGCTACTGCCCTATACTTTAATTGTTGATTATAGAGTAGTAATGATCAATGATGACCAAAGGATAATGGATTGGTAAGAACTACTGTACTTGTCTACTTTTCTAGTTCTCTATAGTATTGTTGATGACGCCTTGTGTGACTTTGTGTGGTATCATCCACTTATGGTGGCGATGTTTACCTTATTTTAGTTATATATGTGTTGACCATGGCCTTGAAGGCAAATTGATGAATATATGAATGTGTGGTTATGATGATCATCTTATGTGTAACTTGTGCTTAGTCTTTTACTCTAGTTGGGAATCTAGGTTATGCTACAATTGTCATGCACATGTAAATGTTTAGTTTAATATCATGTGTAGGTTCTACCAATAATGAAGTGTTAAGTATTGGTGACCCTTACCCATGTACCCCTATGTGAATGTGTGAATAGCTAAGGTTAGGAGTCCTGAATGTAATGTGAAGATCTTCTTGCCCCTTTTGCTAAATTGTGTAGTGTGGTCTATGCTTGGTTGTGCGTTGTGGTCTTAAGAGGGAGGCTGCCTCAAGGTTTTATTCATATCCATTATGTGATCATGTTGACCAATGTACACACACTCTCTAATATTATGCATGCTTACATTGTAATAAAGAGTCATGGTGTCTAATGAAAGGTTAATCTCATATTCACTACATGTATACTACTATGAAAGATAAATGTATGTGAAGCATATTATGTATTCTATCTAACTAGGATTACTTGTTAGGTGCACTAGTATGGGCAAGGGTATGAGACCTTTTTTATGCATTGCACATGTGTACCTTGATTGGATAGTTCCTAAGTTTGGTTTCTATGTACATGAAAGTGAATGTATGAACCTTTTATGAATGTGTCTTATATGCTATTATGTGAAGTATGTGGTATGATGAAGTATGATTATACCTAGTGTCTAAATGTATTTATATGAAAGAATGAATCATATAGTTAAACTTGTACACTTATGCATTAATGAAGTAAAGTATGAATATGTGTTGTCTAAAGGTGTTATTTGAAAGGTTTTCTCACATGTATGTACACACACACATAAATGATGATCTAGTCAATAGAGGGGATCTTGAGAGGTCTTCTCAACAGCATCCTAAACTAGATAAATGCTTACATATGCTATGTCCATTTTAAAGGTTTTCTTAAATGATATAGGTTGATGAAAGGATTTCTCATCTATAACCTATGACCTAAGCATATGAGGATTAAATCTCCTAAATTCTATGTTCAATAAAGTAATGTAATAAAGAACTTTAATAAAGGGAACTTAACTTAGCACCGAGTGAATTTGAAGTGAGAGGTGTCCCTTCCCATTGGAGGAAGGTGGGTCACCATATTTCTCATGAGGTGGATAGCCTTATGACCCAAATAGGGTATTCGAGAGGTGTTTCCATGATTCCTCCAAGTTCCCTATATTTTTCCCCATATGATCTAGCAAGTGATAGAACCTAATATGCTAGCATGATACTCATGTCTTACCTTGGCAAGTTAGACACCCTCCTTTGGTGGGAGGGATTACAACAAATTCCATGATTGTCTTACATGGTATTATTGTCGGTTAAGGCTGTAGTTTCCATAATGTTAAATGTTCAATGGAATTGAAATAAGGACTCTAAATACGGTAACCTAACGATAGTTACTTAGTGTAGGTGGGGGTATGTGACTTCACCTATGCATTGCACAAGTGAATCTTGAGGGAAGTAATAGCTAAGTCTATGATTATCGTTCTCTTTCATGACATTGTGTTAGTGTGACATGATGATGTGATGTTAACTATGTTGGTCTAAATGACTATATGATGAAAGTTGTTGACATGAATGAAGTTGTGTTCACTTGTTGATGTATGAATAAGATGTTCTGGCTTGCGGTCTCAAGATAGATCTACTAAGTATATATGGGGTTATGGGACTTTAGATGTACATTTCACTAGTAGATTTAGATTGGGATTGTAAGAAAGGTATTATAAGGTCCAATGTGAGGTAAAATAAGTATACATGCATAATGACTAGAGTTACTGTAATGTCTTATGACCTTGACCTGAATGTAACTTGTAATATGTTATACTTCTATGAGGATATGTGTTGGCTTATGTAGGTGGTGTGTGTGCTTTCTTGACCTTACAGTGATGCATTGCACCATGTATCACTAAAGGGTTACATAGGAAGTTGATGAGTTACAAAAAAGGATTCACTGTAATGTGAAGGGAGCTCACTGTAAATTGACCCCAAATGTGGCTTACATCCTATATGTTAATTTATATGATGTTTGGATTTTGAATATGTCTATATAAAGAATGTTAATGATATAAATGCTATTGTATAAAGGTTTTATGAAGATTTACTCAAAAAGGCATGAAGTATGATTTCAAGAAAAAAGTCCGTTTAAATGCATATTTTTGCATGGTTGCCATACATAGTGCATTCTTGTACTAAACCCATTCTTCTCTACTTTTTACAGAAACTGTAGGTTATGGATGCTTAAAGGATTTCTATATGATTGAGAAGCTTGATATGTGATTCCCAAACTCAAGGAAAGGAATCCTTAAGTCCAAGGATGTCGTAATAATTAGTTTACAGTAAAATGTATAAAGTATTACTTGTGTCTTGTGTTTTAAGGGTCATGTCGCTAATGTAATCTAATGTTATTGAGTCTAAGATGACAAAGAGACTTAAGGTCTAAATATGTACTTATGATTATATATATATATATATATATGTGTGTGTGTGTGTGTGTATACACACACACACATATATATATACACACACACACACACACACACACACACACACACACACACACACACACACATATATATATATATTAAGAAGGTAATGTTTCTAGCATATAAAGTGCTATGAAAAGTTTTAAATTTTCTGTTAAATTTACCTATGACAATGCGATGAATGATAACTATGAGCTTGTATAAGACCTGCGAGAGTTTAAGTAAGCCACATTACTTCTACGGGGTGCTCCTTAGATGGTACAAAATTGCTGATTGGGTCTACTTCAAATGGTCATATCTCTTAGCACAAAAAGAATTAGGTGGCCCATAGCCTATGGAATGATATATAATTGAATATTCTTTCCAACACCACTGAGTTTGCTAACATTTAATCTACTATTAAAGAGTAATGATCATTTTAGTGAAACCTTGTCGGGCAGACTTGACCTATGACTTCAATTTATGGATTTATAGGTCTTTTGCTATTTTCCTATTTTTCCTATCCCCCTAATCTACATCGTTTAGACCTTATTATGAGATTTTACTCAGTGTATGCCTAGACAAATAACTAGAACTTACCTAAGTCAAATCATTAATCAAAAGATAGAAAATAAGAAGCAAGAGAGGAGAAAAAGGTCAAGAACCCTAGTTCAAGAACCCAACAAGGTTCCATCAGTTCTAGCATTGAAATCTAAATATTTCTCCGTGGATTTCATCACAAGGTATGTGGGATTCACTAATGGGATCCTTTAACCCATTAGGTTCCTAGTTTTAAGTCAGTCTCTTGATTCCGTTATTACGACTAGACCTATGGTTTCTTGAATGTTAGAATTGTTGGGTTCTTAGCAATTAAAACGATTCAAATAAGATTAATAAGATTTGTGCTGATGGTCTTATTCGCTGTTGTGTGCCGGAACTTGAGATGTTAAGTGTTTTGGAGGCATGCCACTCCTCGCTCATGGGTGGGCATCATAGTGGTATCTGGACTGCTCATAAAATCTTTCTTTGGGGCTAAAATTGTCCAACCATACACCAAGATGCTCAAGAGTTTGCCAAGGCATGTGAGAGGTTCCAAAGAGATGGAGGTATTTCTATAAGGCAAGAGATCCCTTTATATCCCATTCTTGTAATTGAGTTGTTTGATGTGTGAGGCATTGACTTTATGGTCCCTTTTGTGAGTTCTCATAGGATGAACTAAATTTTTGTGGTGGTTGATTATCTGTCAAAATTGATGGAAGCCATAGCACTTGCAAACAATGAAGGGAAGAGTGTCACCGCTTTCTTGAAAAAGAGCATATTTTCCAGATTTGGCACCACTAAGGCCATTATTAGTGATGGGGAACCCACTTTTGCAACAAGTTGTTCAAAGGGTTGTTGGAGAAATATGGGGTTCTCCACAATGTATCCACTCCTTACCATCCTCAGACTAGTGGTCAAGTTGAGGTGTCAAATAGAGAAATCGAGCATATTCTTGCGAAAATGGTGAATGCTAGTAGAACGGATTATTCAAGAAGGCTTGATGATGCTCTTTGGGACTACCAGACAACATACAAGACTCCCATAGGTATGTCTCCATACACACATTTATATGGGTAGGCTTCTCACTTGTTAGTTGAGATAGAGCATAAGGCTATGTGGGCAATAAAGAAATTGAAGATGGATTGCAATAAAGCAGAGGAACAGAGAGTAGATGGTTAAATGAGCTTGATGAGTTTCGCTTGAAGGCATATGAATGTTCAGCCCTCTACAAAGAAAATATGAAGAAGTACCATGACCAAAAGGTTGAGAAGCACAAATTTGCGGTTGGGGACTTGGTGCTTTTGTTCAACTCTAGGTGGCGCTTGTGTCCGGGCAAACTCAAGTCCAAATAGAATGGTCCATTCTTGATTACTCAAGTGTTTCATCATAGTGAGGTTGAGTTGGAGAACAAGGAGGGTGTAAGGTTCAAGGTCAATGGGCAAAGAATCAAAATCTACCTCAAGCATGCGGAAAATGCAAATGAAATGGTTGAGACATACCATCTTGATAAAGTTTGAGTAATTAAGAGTCTTGCGTTGTGCTGCGATGTTAAATCATGCGCTGATCAGGAGACAAACCAATATGTATCCTCTAGCTTACATTAGGTTTTTCTTGTCTTTATAGGAAAAGTAGCACTGTTTTGGTTTTTACATAATGTCATGTGTGGATTTTCTTTTATTTCATTTAGAGTGTTGGCTAGAGAGTAGTCTAGGGTCCGTGTCTAAACAGTGTCAAGAAAATATAAAAAGAATGGATTATTGGGTGCTCAATGTGCAGGGTCCAAACCTAAGGAAATCTGCAGAAATTGGTCTCGTGCACTGATCTACGACCAATCGATGGGCTGTCATCCCACTGACGGACCGTCGATGGCATCCGTGGATCCCAGGTATGATTTTCAATTTTGTGTAAGTTAGGGCACAATTTAAGGAGCAGTTGATGGACCTCAGATTGACCTAGGGTCTCGATTGACTTACGACCATTGATGGGGAATCGTTAGTTCACCAAAACCCATGACCTGACCCGACGAGATCCACTATATATTTTAAAAAAACACCCTTTCAGTTATCCCAACCTTTTCGAATTCCCCCAACCGTTTCCCTCCCCTTATTCCCTTACTCCCCCACTCATTAACACATTTAAGCCATAATAATTTCTCTAAAATCTCGCATTCCCTAATCTTCTCCACAATCTCAAAAATTTCCAAACCCTTTTCCCCCGAATTCCCCATCCCTCTCTTTCATTTTTCCGATCGGTGTTCGAAGGCGGGATCAGTTGTTGTTGTCACAAAGTTCATCCTCACATTCACTCCACTACGTTGTACATGTATGCCATTCTCATTCGCTCAATGAATTCTCGTTCATTTGCAAGACAAAATAATGAAAATATATGTGGGTCTTGACTTTGGGACAATTGCATGCTTTCTAGGTTGGGTTGAGGTAAATGGATAGTGAGTGTTAGGATAAAGTCTGAGTAGCGCAACTCACGATCCTCTCTTGGGGTTTTCTTTCTTGTGTTCTTTTGACCCAAGAGAGACTAGTTATTTTACTATTGAAGTGACATGTTTAGTATCTTCTACAATGTATGAATGTGAAATATGAAGCATGATGTTTAAATACAATGATTTCCCATTCTAAAGAGAATGCTTTCATGATTAGGCATAGTGAATGTTGAATGTGTTGGCTCTAATCATGACATTGATATACACCATTGCATGACGCTCAATCTAACACTCGAACTAAGTTTCCGATAATCTGGTAGGGTAATGAGGTGTTAGAGAGTATGAGGAAAGTTGAATAGTCTAGTATAGGTACCTCGCTAGAACTTGCCCGGTTAGTCCTGCAAATGTAATCTGTGCTAGACAATTAGGAAGGGATCATTGGCCCTGGTTCAAATTAGCAAATCTTTAGTGTAAATGAAAGAAAACCAAATGAAATTAATCACTTTTTTATCCAAATATTTTGAGCTTAAAATGGACCTTTCTTTTCTACCCCAACTCATTTTTCTGGGTATAATGTGTTGGCCCTGGTCCCTCCTTGGACATGTGCACCTCAACTTAGGCCAAAAGCATAAGTTAAGGGTGGCTAATGCAGAAACCAATCTCGTGTTGGATCTGACCCAACCTTGGGTATTGTGTAGCTCGACTCATGGCAAAGCCAAGAGTTGACGGTGAATATTATGAGTAATGTTCCGAATAGTGGGGTTGAAAGAATTAATGTGAAAGGAAAAATAACAGGAATATTGAAGAAGAGAAGTGACTCGTTCATAGTTGAAATCAAGTGGAGAATTTTTTTTAAAAAAAAGAGAAGAGTCATTTTCACGAAAGGAGAAGTAAAGAATACGAGAAAAGGAAGAATAAAGCATAATAGACAATGAAAGAGGTAGGACGCTTAGCCTTAATGTAAAGGAGGGAATCAAGTCACTAAATGTATCCATATGTACCATACTGGCCCTGAGCGTACGTTACATGCAAAGAAAGTCCTATCATGTCCTTAGAGTCTAATATGGTGAACTTAAAGCAGTGAATATAAGGGCATGTGTATAGCGACAAGTATCAATTAGGTGTGAAGTTGTTCTGAGAGTGAGTGTTGAATAATGATCCTTATACTCAAAGTTGAAATCAATGTGTGAAAAGGGAGGATATTTTTGTTTGAAGTGAGGGAACTAGTTGTAATATTAGAAAGTTGGTACCTTTGTGAGAGATGAAACAGAAGAAGTGTTGGTGCGTGGTGAGTTTGTGTCATAGTCTAATCCACATGAATGTGTCTGGCGAGCCTAAGAGTAATATCATGAATAAATGTAATGAAAATAGTTGGTATTGATAGCCTTATGATTGCGAAAGCTTAAATGAGGATACTTTTGTACATATGTGTTGTGGTGAGTCATAGTGTCTCACTTGAGGATAAGCAACGAATTTAAGTTGAGGGTATTGATGTACCCTTGTTTCACGGTACTTTCAATGCTTTTTCCTTAAGTTTAGTGTGTGTCTAGGGCCTTTTTGTAGTAATTTTAATGGTTTTATCTGTGATTTGTAGGAAAGTCGTCCACAATAGAAATGGAGAACATTGAATTCAATTATACATACCTCAGTTATTAATGCGTCATTATTATATTGATTCTTTCATTCACAATACACATGTTCAGTTTTGAGCTATCCCGTGCTACAAAAACTTAGTCATAATCTTTTAACCACTTAATTCATTGGGACTAGCATAATACCGAGTTCGACTAGGGTTTAGAGTACCCAAATAGTCCTAAAAATACTAGGCATGTAGGTTGTAAGTTTCCTTTTTGGAAATCATTTCAGCGATCATTCCAACATGCCTCTATACCTCTGGCAGGGTATATTGGGTCCTCTCGATCGGGCATATACATCGGCCTCCACAATTAGTTCATGTGGTTTTATTACTAGTTATTAGTAGCTCCCATAATTCAGTCAGATTCTATTTTATTGAGAATTTATCATTATATCTAGTATTCGGTTGCAGCAAGTTATAAATTGGTCAATGCATTAAGTTATCTCAATATTTTTACTACATATACTTCATGTTCAGATTATGTCATTGCTTATTTACTTGTTCAGTTATATGTTATTTCAGTTGTATTCTATCCTGCATGCTTTATACCTTTTAAGTACTGAAGCATACATGTGCTACATCTTCTCGTGATGTAGGTAGAGGTTCTCAACATCCATATCATGATTTTATCGATTCCTAATCTGTAGTTCAACAAAATTAGTTGTGAATCCTCATTATCTAAGGACAATAGTTTTTATACCTCGGAATATAATGACCTAAGATAGTTCCTCATCTTCTAAATAATGTTCAAATGATAATTTCAGAGCTAAATTAATGTAATAAATTTGATTTAGAAGTATTACGTCCTAAACATCAAGGGACGACCATGACGTCCAGAAACTAGTAAAATAGAACTAGTAGACGTCCTTAGGTCTTGCGAAGGTTTGGGAGTGTTGTACGAAGATTAAAACTTGTAAAAATACTTTAAATAGGTAAAATAATGTTTATAGGGTCAAATATTACAGGTTCGACCCCCCAAGGACAAACCTAGGGATCCTTGAGGAGGACCCAACTATTGGCCAACAAGCTGCCCAAGGAACCAGGCCATTGTACATAGCAGAAACCAGTCCCCATCGCGGACTAGGTTCACCAACCGACAAAAACATTGGTCTGTGTCGTGGAATCTACTTTCTCAAAAATTAATTTCAAAAATCTTGTGGGAGCATCTCCGTGATACGAAATTGTTTCACGATAAAAATCTTAAATTTAAAGTCAAATTTGACTTCAAAAAAAGGTCAAATTAAGTGAGGGGTATTTTGGGTATTTTAAGGGAGGGTATATATTGATTTTAAGTAAGTTTTATACCACATTAACCCATCTTAATCAAATCCCAAATTGAAATCCAAATTAATCTCACTTCTAAATTTTTTCTCTACCCAACCTCATCGAAGGATCATTGAAGCTTGAAGAATAAAAAAAATTTCCCAAGTTTTATACATAAATTCGTGGATAAAGTCTTCATTAAGGTATATATTATTTCACTCTGGGATTCTTTTTCCGAAGAGGTCCATTCAAAGATGATTCTAAATTTCCCAAAAATCAAGCATTTTCTCAACATATGGGTCTTCTTTCAAAACCTAAATTAGTGATCAATTGTGATAAATAATTATTACTTAGGGTTAATTAGGATTAATATGATGGGTAATTGATTTTGTTTCATTGAAAATCCAACGGATCTGCGTTCTTCTCTAAATTTCCTAAATCATGGATTTTGTTTGATGAATTGCTTGAAGATGAGGAGTATATGAATTGTTATATTGGTTTTAATGGTATATTTAGTTTGTGGGCTGCCTAATATCATGTATTGATTTGGGATGTGGTCTAATTATTTATGAATCCATGAATGTCCCTCTTCTTCTAACCCTAACTCTTGAATTGTATTGATTAGTGACTAGAGGTGATGTAATTGGGTATGTTCTTGTATTATTAAGTATCCTATGATGATGAGAATTGATTTGATGGATACATATCATTACTTTGGGAATAAGTGTTGAATGGGATTCATGGAGGCCATTGGTGAGATCTTTAAATCATGACTATGTTGTAGTTTTGTTGGTATATCTTTGGTAATGTTGGTTCATTGAAGTACCAATGATTAAGTAATGAATGTGTGATCATGGTACGAATATGATGGTTGTGATATGATGATAGGTGTACAATTATGAGGGATTGAAGATAATTCCTACGTGTATCTTATGGTTACGCTATGATGTAATGGTCTCACATGATGTTGGATTTGTGATGTACTTTTTAATCCTATAACCTATGAGCTATGAACATGTCATATGAGGGGTTAGGATCCTAAGACGTATGTTATCTGTTACTACTCGAGCGCATTCCCTAGATGTACACGACATATTCGGCCTCTCGAAGGTCTTATACAAGCACTTAAAATTTCATGAGCATTAAGCATATGAAAATAGTGAAAAATTTAAAACATTTCTTTAACAATCGAACACTTTATAAATAAAAGTATCCACGAATTATGTCTCAAAAACCATCTGTATAAGATGTATACATTAACTTAATTTTAATACAACTTAGGGACATGACCGTTAGATAATATAAATACATAACGTAAAGAAAAATGTGAACAAGGTAGGTTCTTCATCGAAACTATGAGGACTCCCCAAATCTTCATCATTCAATCTCTCTAGAAACTATCTTACGTGTACAATATACAAAATCTCCAAACCCTATGCTCTGTAGTAAAAGTAGAAGAAGGGGTTAGCACAAAAGCACTAAGCATGGAAGACATGCATAAAAACCATTTGAAACATGCTTGAAAAGGGACATTTATTTTAAACCATGCTTTATGAACTTTTGAACATCATTATTCAAAAGAGTAGGAGAATCACAAGTCATGAGCAACTCTCATAAGGTTCATCCAAGCACATAGGATAAGGACATAACCAAGGCATAGTCTCAACATAATCAATATACAAATACTATCTCATACAAAACATAATACACATTCATTGTTACATATCAAGTTCATAACATCATAATATAACAACTACATGAATAACTCTAAGTTCTAATTGTGTAATGTATAGGTAGGGTCCATAGTCCTAACTATTCTAAGTATCACCTTTAGTCTACCGTGCTCACACTCAACATAAGTTCATACCATAAGCAAGACATATCCACAATTGTAAGTACATCATAATAAGGACATTGTTCAACCTTTCATACTTGAATTCATTTTATCAATACTTCATAAGACCTTAATCATAAACCCCAATTCAAGTGCACTAGAGCAATGTGAATTTGAAGCCCCAAAACCCCATAAACCAAAATCAAACTCTCAAAAAGATCACAAGCAATGTCATAACCTCATACATCATCCTAACTTGTGAAATAAACATCATACATAATAAGAGACCAACATTATGCATACCATAAGAAACTAGCATCATGTATATCATATTAGACTAACATCATGTATATCATAATAGACCAACATCATATATAACAAGTGAAAAACAAACATCATATATGTAGTAACGACCCACACGTACACCCTAAAAGTTAGAGCATCCTTGTGTCGCCACATGGCAAATGAGACTTCAAGAATTATCAACTAAGCCACTCCTATCATTCATTGCATAATAAACATTCTAAAATGAGTAAAA
Organism: Solanum pennellii; assembly: GCF_001406875.1. Classification (NCBI taxonomy): domain Eukaryota; kingdom Viridiplantae; phylum Streptophyta; class Magnoliopsida; order Solanales; family Solanaceae; genus Solanum; species Solanum pennellii. Next base: position 16,635,382 of record NC_028641.1, on the reverse strand, counting down.
ATTGAAAACTTTCTTCACACACGAAGAACTCTTTCCATAATCATTACGCAAGCGGAAGACTTTCATTTAAAACATTAAACCTTTTCCATCAAAACATTGGAGTGTTCAATACTTGGGACTAAGCCCATACAAGACATAAAATAAAGACTATGATGTGAAGGAACATGTGAATATTGCCCTCAAATCAATGAGGACTCACCAGTAATTCATCTTCAACCTTTAGAAACCTATCCATCCTATATGGCACATCAAGACTTCCAATTCCCTACACTTTATTCAAAAAGGGAAAAGAAGGGGTTAGCACATTAGATGCACCAAGTATGGAAGGCATGCAAAAACCGAAAAAAGAGAAATTTAGTAAATACCCTGCTTTTCATGAATTTTGATTAAAACATTACACTATAAGCATAATAACAACATTTAAAAACATAGAAACACATAACGAATAATTTAAACAATTGTTCACATTCTTAGAACAACTTCACGTTCTGTAAGTTCACAGTTATAGTGAAGCCCCTTCACTGTATAGTGAAGTCCATTCACTTCATATAGAGAACTTCCTATCATGCAATCCTCTCACTTAAAATTATCCTAAGACTTACTTAAGTAAGAGAAAGAAAGACCACTCATACACCCTCTCTAGGAACACATGTATGATCTTTAATACCACCTGTAATGAGATACATACCAAGTACATAAACACATGAACATGAGATTCTCCTACCAAAGGTGATCCTAAGTCTCACTTGAGTGAATTGTGAAGCGACCGCCCATACAATCCCTTATACACACACTTAGGAGATCCTATAGACTACCTAAGATAGAATCATTCTCACTTAATACATCAACACATATATAATATGACATTCTCCTTCCAAAGGCTATAAAAAAGGCATACTTAAGTAAATCATGAACATAACGTCCATGATTGACCTCTTCAAGATTAACTAAATAATCCTTAAGTTTACCTAAGGCTTTGATGATGTCTACATAATCAACCATCTCCCCTAACTAGAGTAATTCTTAGGATTTATCTAGGTAAGATATGAAGTGATCATTCCTATGCCCCCTTAGCACCTTAACAAGACAACCCTTAACTACTGTAGATAACTATTAGTTAATTTAACTTGATTTCTTAACTAAAGTAATTACATTCACTAGTTCATTTAAGACTCATTCATCACATAAGGACATTCAAGTAATGGTCTTCGACAAGACCTAGGGACTCTAACTAACACCTTCAAAGCCTATTGTGCAATATCTAGATAGCGTCTCATACCACCACATAAACTTCATAGAACATCTCAAATGCTAGGAGGTATAACACATGATGAGAAAAGGAAATAACAGACATAGACCATGGTAGAAAAGCATGGAATGCAGAGTTCTAACCAACTCTGATGCGGGTGTTCTACTTGCCAATGGTAGAAGTTGGACACATCCCATGTAGGCACATGGTTAAGGATTATGAAGGGGGTGCTTTGTACTCTAGTCTAATCCTTTAACTATAGATAATTCCCTTACCATACTCAATCGATGCTAGACTTTGTTCTCATAGAGTAATTTACATGAATGGTTCATATAAAGGCGTATAATAACAAGTTGATAACCCCATCACATTTACCCTACCAAAGACGTCCATTAAGTCTACATTACAATGGAGACAAGAAGATCATAATGAATTTCCTAACTATTGATATGATGAAATTCCAGTCAATCAACCTTAAGTCTATCATTCCTTTACTTGAAGGATACCATTACAACTTTCGACTTAAACATTCATAACCTTACCACTAGGTTCAAGGTTTCACATAAAGGACCCTCTTAACATCATTGAAGGTCTCATGTCATTCATACATATAAGACAAAGAGCTTTAGCATCCTAAGTTAATACATCTCATATTCACCTTCATTCATGCATCAAGTAAGGGACACAAGTCAACCAAGACAAAACACAACATACTTCACATTAACACATATTACATTTCATTCTAGAAGCACATAGAAATAACCATTATCATCTTTAAATCATCGTATACACTACCATATCATCATCAATATTACCATCATAGACCCATATAGTCAAGTAGGAATAACCATGACTCAACCCTAAGACTATACACATAAAGACATTATCATAGTCTAACATGGTCACCTAAATGACATCAATAGAAGAACACATATAATTTCACATTACTTTACATGTAGATAGATATGCTCATACTTCACATATATCAACTAGAAAAATCATCATAATACTTCAAGTAGTGTCGGAAAGGCTGTGATCATCATAATACATAATGTAGCGCCGACAAGGCCACATTAATTCACATAGCACCACCACCATAAGTGGACCATACCAATCAAAATTATAATACAAAAACTATGCATAATAGTAATAGAGTTAGGGTAGCATACCACCCATTCAATTTTATCTCTTCAATCCAAAGCTAAATCATCCAATTCAATACCATAAGGCGCTTACCCATGACCATGAAAATCAATTCAATACATAAACTATAATATTCAATAAATCTAGGTAAATTCAATATATATTTATCAATCTAAGACAATTTAGACATAAATTAAATACAATTCTTACATCATTCAATAGCTCACATAATACTGCACTAGAATTCATAAGCATTAAGTTAATATTAATTCAATAAGCTTAATATTCAATGGATCTAACAATATAAAATACTCAATTGATAAAATTGATACAGACTATAAAACAATCAACCATAATCTATACAGAAATCAAGAACCCATAGTTATCTACGATGAATTCATCAATATCAAAGCATGATCTCATAACCCATATATTAGTCAAATTGAGAGAAATTAAAGAAGGTCAAGGGTACATGGAGAATTTCATTGGAAAACATCAATTACACATCAATAACATCATATGTTAGTGTTAGAAAACCTTTCATGAAAGAACCCAAGACATAGAGTAGAAATTGGACTTTTTCATCTCTTTGAAATCATTTAAAATCATCTTTTAAATTGACTCTAAGGTAATAGAAAGCCTTAGATAAAGAACTCTCATACCTTATTAGAAGAATAAAATGATTATTGAAGAATAAATTACATTGAATATCCCTTTTCAAACTCTATCTTCACCTTGAGCTCTTATGGAGGTTTTTCAAGAAACTTTGGGAGGGAGTGGATTTTCTTTTAAGTGCTAGAATTTTAATGAGAGTTTTATGACTTATATACTCTTAAAATACCCTTAAAAACACCCATAATAAATGTATTACTATTTTATAAGACTTGGGGTGAATTTCCCAAAACCCCCAAGCCTTAATATAAAAGCTGGCAGATTCCACAGCACCATCGACGCCCTAGCATCGACGGTCCGTGGGTGAGACCACGCCTTATCGATGGGGTCAATCGGTTGCATATGCAGTTATGAACCTGCATTCCACATGGTCCATCGACTCCACCCATCGAAGGGCCTCCGCCTGGTAAACTAGCCGTCGTTTGGGTCAGTCAATTTTCACTTCCTTGGAGTGTTGAGCTCCAAGCTGGGGTACTCCTTCTAGGGCCCCTTGTGGGTCCTACATGGAGTCGTACCCGAATATTTCCTACCCAAATATGTTTAAATACGGGTTTACAACCTACCACATAAATTATTTATCAAAAACTAACACATAAAACTTGAGGAAACTTGCATAGACACACAAGGTCGTTTGAAGGTAAATCTTTCGAACATTATGGCCATTCTTGGACGTTTGACCTCCAAATTACATGAAACATTACACACTGCCTATAAGCACCATAATAACACATATAATGACCTCAATAACTTATGAAACACAAAATTAGGAACATAACCACATATGAGGCACATAGGTGACTTAGTCATCGAACGTCTTGGTCGTCGCTTGACGTTTGACTTCCAAATCACCTAAAACTCTAGACACTGCCTCAATAATACATTTTAGACCATTTTAGAACCTTATACCGTAATTACATCCATGTTAGGATCTAGCTCACCTAAGTCATTTGAGGGTGTTATAATCTTCCCCACTTGGACAATATTCGTCCTTGAATGACACTTGCCACTCTTTAAAGAATTCCAAGTGTAGAGACTCAACTTAACAGCTCATGACAATACCATACAACACATTGTACAACACTACAAGAAATATAATAATTTCTACAGCTCATTATGCCATAAAACTCACATTATTCATTACAAATAATAAAAACTCATTTTATATTCATTTCCATACTCATATACATCAGTTCTAACAATACTATGAAAATTTTCCATGAAAATGAATTAGTAAATTTTACAAAACCTTACAGTGAGAAGAAATTCCTATCAACTTTATAGTGAATATGCTTCATTATCTAATAGTGCAACACTTAAAAAATTCCTTATAAATGCTCAACAAATCAATCTCATATAATCGTTTAGAATGCTCACTATTCATATACATGCTCAATATTCGTTCTATGTGTTTATTTAAGCCTACACTAGATGCACATGAACCATGAGGAAGATACCATGCATGAAAACTCATTTCTCATTCAAAAAAACTTCAACCAAAACATTTATATCATAAGGAGAATGTTTGTTTGGAATTCATTTTTCATGAAAGACTCCTACCCCAATAAAGTTACAAAGAACTAATTGTATTAGGCTTAAATAAACACATAAAAAAAGGTTAAGGGAACCTCACCCACAAAAATCATAGCGTTCACCATACTCCCCCACTTTGGAGAAACCCATTCTAAGGTCAACATAACATCTACTACAAGGAACTCCCTCAAGGCACCTTAAACCTTACTAATATTTTCTCATCAAAGTCTCTCTCATGAAGACTAAAGACTCCCAAAGGTATAACCACTACATCCTCCTTACTGGAAAACTCACCTTTACTATTTCAAATCTCATCAGCTTTCTTTCTATTGTTGGGTCTTAAACAACTTCAAACTATCTCTTCAACCACCCCTTCACATTTCTAAAAATATACCTTACCATTCTTCCCAACTTAACTACCTTTCAAAGGTAACTAATCAAACCTAAGGTCATCAACACCATCATTCACACCTCATCTAACAATTAACATCTCATCTTTTCTCTCCCTCAACCAAATCATCATAAAGTTACCCTCAAGAGACCAACCCATAAACGAAACCAGTGAAAGACGCCTACAAAGCTCTTAGGCACGATTTGATGAATGAAGAAGTGAAACTTTTCCTAGCACCCAGTAGACTTCGATTCATAATGTGGCGTGATTTATATTATGAACAAGACTCTATTAGATGTTGTTCATGAGATAACTAAGACATTCCCAAACCTGAGGCTCTGATACAAACTTTGTAACTACCCACAAGTACACCCTAAAAGTTATAGCATCCTTGTGACAAATGAGACTTCAAGAAGTAATCTAAGCCACTTGTATCATTCATTGCATAATAAACATTCTAAAATGAGTAAGAATTTAAAACTTTCTTCAAAGACGAAGAACTCTTTTCATAATCATTACGCAAGCGGAAGTCTTTCATTTAAAACATTAAACCTTTACAACATCTCGTTGAACCATCTAAACTCTGGAGTATATAATAATTGGAACTAGGCCCATACAAGACATAAAATAAGGACTAGGATGTGAAGGAACATGTGGATATTGTCCTCCAATCAACGAGGACACACCAATACGTCATCTCAACTCTTAGAAACCTGTCCATCCTCCTTGGCACATCAAGACTTCCAATTCCCTACACTTTAGTCAAAAAGAGAAAACAAGGGGTTAACACATTCGATGCACTAAGTATGGAAGCAATGCAAAAACCATGAAAAAAGGACATTTACTAAATAACACGGTTTTCATGAATTTTGATTAATACATTATACTATAAGCGTAATAACAACATATAACAATTTAGAAACACATAAGGAATCATTTAAGCAATTGTTCACATTTTTAGAAAAACTTCACAGTAAGTAAGCTCATTGTTACAATGAAGCCCCTTCACTGTACAGTGCAGTCCATTCACTACAAAAGAGCACTTCCTAGCATGCAATTCTCTCATTTAATGTTATCCTAAGACTTACTTATGTAATATAAAGAGATACGACCCATACACTTTCTCTAGGCACAACTGAATGATCGTTAAGACCACCTATATTGAGATACACACCAAGCACATAAACACAGGAATATGAGATCCTCCTACCAGAGATGATTCTAAGTCTCACATGAGTGAGTTGTGAAGCGACCGCCCATACAATCCCTTACACACATACTTAAGAGATCCTGTAGACTACCTAAGATAGAATCATACTCCCTTAATACATCAACACATAGATAATATGACATTCTCCTTCCAAAGTCTATCAAAAAGGATTACTTAAGTAAATCAAGAAGATAACGTCCATGATTGACCTGTTATAGATTACCTAAAAAATCCTTAAGATTACCTAAGGCACAGATCGTGTCTACATAATAAACCATATTCCCTAACGAGAGTCATTCTTAAGACTTCTCTAGGTAATATATGAAGTAACCATTCCTATGCAACCTTCACACCTTATCTAGAAAACCCTTAACTACTCTAGATAAGTACTTATTCATTTAACATGATTTCTTAACATAAGCCATTACATTTACTAGTTTATTTAAGACTCATTCATCACATAAGGACATTCAAGTAATGTTCTTGGACAAGACCTAGAGACTCTAATTAACACCTTCAAATCCTATTGTGCAATGTCTAAATAGCATCCCATACCACCACCTAAACTTCATAGAACTTCTCTAATGCTAGTAGGTATCTTACATGATGAGAAAAGACAATAAATGACATAGACCATGGTAGAAAAGCATGGAATCTGGAGGTCTAACCTACTACGATGAGGGTCTTCTACTTTCCTATGGTAGAACTTTGACACATCCCATGTAGGCACATGGTTAACGAATATAAAATGCATGCTTTGTACACTAGTATCATCCTTTAACTTGATCAACTTCCCTTACCGTACTCACTTGGTGCTAGCATTTGTTCTAATAGAGTAATTTACATTAAAGGTTCATATACAGAGGTTCCATATCAAGTTCCTAACCCAATCACATTTACCCTACCAAAGCGGTCCACTAGGGCTACCTTACAACGGCAACAAGAAGCTCATAATGACATTCCTAAGTTATGATGCCATTCCAGCCAATCAACCACAAGTCTATCATTACTTTCCTTGAAGGATGCCATTACAGATTTCGAACTCAACATTCAAAACCTTACCACTAGGTTTAAGCTTTCACGTAAACGACCCTTTTAACATCATTCAAGGTACATGTCATTCATACATACAAGACTATGATCTTTAGCATCCTAAGTGACGAAATCTCATATTCACCTTCATACATGCATCAAGTAAGCGACACAAGTCAACCTAAACAAAACACAACATACTTCACTTTAACACATATGACATGTCATTCTAGAAGCACATAGAAATAACCATTATTATCTTTAAATAATCCTCCACACTACCATATCCTCATAAATACGACCATCATAGAGTCATATAGTCAAGTAGGAATAATCATGTATCAACCCTAAGACAATACACATAGAGACATCATCATAGTCTAACATGATCACCTAAATAACATCAATAGAAGAACACATATACTTTCACATTACTTTACATGTAGATAGATATGGTCATACTTCACATAAATGAACTACAAAAATCATCATAATACTTCAAGTAGTGCCGGAAAGGCCGTGATCAACATAATACATATTGTAACGCCCGACAAGGCCACATCAATTCACATAGCACCACCACCATAAGTAAACCATACCAATCAAAATTATAATGCAAAAACAATACATAATAGTAAGAGAGTTAGGGCAGCATACAACCCATTCAATTTCATCTCTTCAATCCAAAGCTAAATCATCCAATTCAATACCATATGGCCCTTACCCATGACCGTGAACATCAACTCAATATATACACTATAATACTCAATAAATCTAGGTAAATTAAATATATACTTATCAATCTAAGACTAATTAGACATCAATTGAATACAATTATTAAATCATTTAAGAGCCTATAGAATACAACACTAGCATTCAAAAGCATTAAGTCAATATCAATTCAATAAGCTTAATATTCAATGGATCTAAGAATATACAATACTCAAATGTTCAAATTGGAAAATCCTATAAACCAATCAATCATAATCTATACATAAATTAAGATCCCATTACAATCTACCCATGAATTCATCACTATCAAAACAAGATCTCATAACCCATATTTTAGTCAAATTGACAGATTTGAGAAGGCCAAGGGTTCATAGAGAATTTCATTGGAAAACATCAATTATAGATCAATAACATTATATCTTAGTGTTTCAAAACCTTTCATGCAAGAACCCAAGACTTAGAGTAGAAATTGGACTTTTTCATCTTTTTGAAATCTTTGAAAATCATCTTTAAAATTGACTCTAAGGTGATAGAAAACCTTAGATGAAGAACTCCCATACCTTATTAGAAGAATCCAATGATAATTGAAGAATAAAATCTATTGAAGATCCATCATCAAGCGCTATCTTCACCTTGATCTCTCACGGAGGTTTTTGAAGAAACTTTGGGAGAGAAAGAGTTTCTATTTAGGTGCTAGGGTTTAAATGAAAGTTTTATGACTTACATACTCTTAAAATACCTTTAAACACCCTAAATAACTTTCCTCCTATTTTATAATACATGGGGTGAATTTCCCAAAACCCCCAAGCCTTAACAGAAAAGCTGGCAGATTCCACAGCATCATTGACACCTTAGCATAGACGGTACGTGGGTGAGACGACGCCCCGTCGATGGGGTCAGTTGGTTGCATCTGCATCTTCTCAACATGAAGAACACATGGTTACATCGAAGCCACACTTTGAAGGGCGTGTCCTGGTCGAGTGGTCATCATTTGGGTCAGTCGATTGACCCTACCTTGCTGTGTTGAGCTCTAAGCTTGGGTCCTCCTTCTAGGGCCCTTTGTGGGTACTACATTGAGTCATACCTTGACATTTCCAACCCCAATATGTTTGTATACGAGGTTAGAACCTACCACATCAATTTCATCTAAAAAAAACACATAAAACTTGACAAAACATGCATAGACACACATGGTCGTTTCAAGGCTAACATTTCAAACGTTAGGGATGTTCTTGGACATTTGACCTCCAAATTTCATGAAACTTGAAAAATTGCCTATAAACACCATAATAACTCATATAATGACCACATTAACTCATGAAACACAAAATTAGGCACATAACTTCATGAGGCACATAGGTGACTTAGTCGTCGAACATCTTGGTCGTTCCTTGACGTTTGACTTCCAAATCCCCTAAAACTCTAGACACTACCTGAATACTACATTTAGACCATTTTAGGATCTTAGACCATCATTACAATAATTTAAAACTTTTTCTTCACCTACGTCATTTGAGGGGTGTTATACATGTCATATAGATACACAAATAAGCCATCCTACGATTCCCCTGATGGTCCTCTTCTACAATGAATTTGTAAAGTCCCATAGCCTTTCCTATGCTCTGTTAAACCTATTAATTATTTCTAGTTTGTTTTTATTTTATTACTTTTATTTGTTCCTTTTAACTTTAAGGAAACTTTTCCATAACCGACATTAGACCATATTATCTAAATATGGAATTCAGTATCAACCCCTCACACCGAAAGGAGGGCATCCTACTTTCCAAGGTAGGACATATACATCATATTATCATCTAGGTGGATCCACTTTCTAAGGTTCCTATTGGGTCACAGAGTTATGGAAGTAGGAAGTATTTACTGGAAACCTTCTTTGTGCTAATTAACATTGTAGTTTTAACCCCATGAGAGAACATAGTGGGAACCTCCCTTCATTTGTGAAGGAACACCTCTCATTGTCAAGTTCACTATATGCTAAGACAAATTCCATTTTTGAAATGTATTTAAGTCCTTTTTAAACATTAAATCATAACGTAGGTCGTAGGGGATTAACCCCTCATATAACATCTACATAGCTCATAGGTTATATGATGAAAATATGCTTTTATCAAAACCAACATCATGTGAGAGTATTACCTCATAAACATAGTCATGTACTGTGCACAAAAATTACCTTCCATTCCATATATCAACACTACCATAGTAATCTCATATTATCATGTTCATATTATTATATTTAATTAAATGTCATGCATACTAATGTGCAAAGGTCAATATGAGAATTAACCTTTTAACTAACACCCTATACATATCATATTCATATGTACACAAGAAGTGTATGTGTGTGCATAAATGACCTAACAATGGCACAACAACAACAACATTATCATTATAGACACTTTCCTTTAAAAGTTATCACCTCACATGTCCATCATATTAAACCTAATGCACTATTCACATATATTGCATATAAGGACCTTGGACTACATAGACCGCAGATTTAGGATTCATTTCAATGGACGTGAACACATTCATCCTTCAAGTAGTCATTCAAGGAAAGTATAGAATCATAAATTCTTACATATAGGAGATCATGTGGGTAGGGACCTGCCACCCTATCATCTCAACATGTATACAAAACTATGTTTCTAATACATCATGCACAATCATCACATATCATTCATAGCCATATTAGAGTTGTATGGAAGAGGAACATCATCACAATACTATATTTTATACTAACAAGTAACACCTCCACCATAAGTGGATCAAACCAACCAACCTATGACTACACAATAAATAATTACTTCCACCACAAGTGGATAATCAATTCAAGAGATAGATTACTTACAATTGAATTCCTTCATTCTTAACCTTCAATGGCTACCTTCAAATGTTTCCCTAACTTCTTGGCATTCATAAATTACAATATAAACATGGATTAAATAAAAACATACTTGATTACATAACCTCTAATCATCTTTCAATTTAAGTTAAGGTTTAGGGTTAAGAACAAAGGAATATCCATGGGTCTTTAGAGAATTTTATCAAAATACTTCAATTTATCGATGAACATTCATATTCAATCATAATTAAACCTATTTAGGTCAACAGATCCAGTTTTGGAAAGAGACCCACGTATTGGAGAAAACCCAAGAATTTGGGGATGTTTGGAAACACATTTGAAAGGGCTTCTTGGTGAAGCTAACAAAGAATAAAGAACTCCCATACCTTAGTCTTAGATTCCCTATGAATTTCATGTGAAAATCTCCCATCTTCAAGTCCTTGTTGAGCTTCATCCATTTTCTTCAATGGAGGTTTTAGACAGAATATTTTTGGGAGGGAAAACAAGTTTGGTCTTTTGATTTTGGGTCTTAAAATAAATGATCAAATTAGGTGAGTTTTGGGGTTAAAATGACTTAAATAGGGTTTGAGTCTTGGGCAAACGACATATATTTGAGTTAAAACTATTGAGAAAAGACCCAATAAGTTCCCCTGCTGGAAATTGCCGAAATGATTTTATGGACGACTTCAAGGACAGTCATCATCCCCACGGCCCGACCAAATGGGTTGTGATGATTTTTTAGCCTGACACGGCTTCACGATTTCAGGCATGACTTTTTACTCCAAGATCAGAATTGGAAAAACTCGGTGGACTTCCAAAGAAGACTCAAAGACCTATAATTCTATAGGTCATGGAACATCCAATTCATTTTGATATATGGGACATAACAATTTGAAGTTGACCCTATACTCTAAGTCTAATGAAAACCCCTCACGAACGACTTCACAGTTGTTTGGGGATTCACGGACCATTGTGATAATCTTGGACCATGAACAGTAGCCGAGATTGATACCCCTGAATCCCTAAAATTCTAACTCATGACTAGGATCCTCCCACGGCCCGTGGTGTCTTTCACGTGCCCTCTAGTTGGTGGAGGTGAGGCCCCTATTTGTGGAAGCATTGTGAAGCTACTGCCTTACCTACAACGGGTAAAACCACGACTCGTGTTAGCCACCATAGGTTGTGAAAACCCACGTGGTCATGGTGGGAAGTGGATAGGAACTATTCCATTCTCACACATGCCTAAGGGACCTTCACGATCCTTTTAAGAAACTGTGGTCACGACCACCGCTCGTCAAAGTGGTCATGGAACCATGGGCAGTGTCTAACCATCTTGGGATGCCTTGTCCCTTTGTTTTAGTCTTTCCCCTTTTGGATTGGCCCATGGTATTGTACTCTCCTTCAACTTTTAGTAACTCATTAACTATTAGGGGTCTAGTTCATGATTCACCATTTAGCAACTAACCCCCTTAACTCATGACTTAACACACACGTCAAATCTCTAGCTTGACCTACCACTTTAAGTGTCATAACATTATGGGATAATGTTATGAATGACTTAAGCATACTTCAAAAGAGAATTTCGCTTAGCACCAAGTTAACTTGATAATGACATGGGTCTCTTCATGATGAAGCTTCCCCCGATGTTCTCATGAGGTGGAAACTATAATGCGAATTAGCATAAAGAGGGTTTGTAGTAACAACCTTCTAGTTCCTTAACTATGTTCCCCTAATGTAAACCTAGCTAGTGGATCCACCTAGGTTCTATGATGATGTCGATGTCCTATCTTGGGAAATAGGATTTCCTTCTTTCGGTGTGAGGGCTTGACATCGTATTCCCTGTTTAGCTAATATGGTCTAATTTTGGTTATGCTTAAGTTTCCCAAAAGTAAAATGAATGAATAAAATTAAGAAGATGAACACTAACTAGGATTACTTAAGAGGTGTCACTTAGTGTAGGTAAGGGTATCAGACTTTACCTATACTATTTACAAGTTGACCTTGAGGGGAATTCTATGGTTTTTTCTTTATGTATGAATGATATCTATGATGTTGGTCTTATATGCTGTTTGCTTTACTTTATTTACACGTTAGCTGTCTCAATTGTTTGTATGATGCTATATGAGGTAAAGACAATGTTTATGGTCTCTTTTCTAGGTTACTTTGTTTATGCAGGGTTATGGGGCCTCACATACGTTGCATTAGTGGAGTTACATTGGGGTTATGAGTAAGGTCTTGTGATGCATTGAGGAAATGGACTCTAAATATGAAATGTGAATTATGGGTTTATTATGAGGTTACTCTTGAGAATGAAAGTGAATATGTCTGATTGTTGTAGTGATATGGACTTGTATATGTTCATGGAATGTACATAAAGGCTTTTGAAGTGATCTTACCATGTTTATACAAAAATGTCACTTTGTGCATACTTTAAAATGTTTTACTTGCATATATCCATACTTAGTACATGTGGTTTGTACTAACCCATATATCTTCTATTTCTACAAAAATGTAGGTTCGGGCCATTGAGGTGCTTTATGTCCATTCTCAAAGAAGCTTGGTTTGTGTCATGACCCGAGAATACACCTTAGAAGAAATGGTGTCCTCAAGTCGAAACATGGCGTACTTGACCTCTCGAAGGTCTTGTACAAGACCTTTTAAATCATTCTTTGCATATACGTATGAAATGTAGTGCAGAATTAAAACTTTTCACACAAAATAATAATACTTCAAAATGTCTCTTTTTATAGAAAATCATAAGGAAAGGCTAAGTCTCAATGTCTCCATCGTACACAGATGAATATCTTAGGATAGGGCCCATACATCAACATAGTAGAAATATCCAAGTCTATGACACTGTCTTTAACAAAGAAAACTAAACATAGTTATGTCCTCGGATCTATTAAGGACATACCGCAAATTTGCTTGAATGAATACTAATCCAAGCTTCCACTTCAAAGGACTCCTCTCAAATACCACCTATACTTTTAGAGAATAAAATATGGAATTAGTACATTAGAATGCACTAAGTATGGTGACATGCAATTAAAATCATGCTAAAAAGTCATTTGTATAAAACATGCTCTTTTTGTAGATAACCATTAAGACAATACTAAGAGTCACTAAAACTCAACATAAGCACATATGGTCACATTCCAAAATGTAGCATCAACATCACTTCAAATCACATAAACATGAGACACTCCTACCAAAGGTTATTCTAAGGCTCACTTGAGTGAGTTATGAAATGGCCGCCCATAGAATCCCTTCACACACACCTAAGTGATCCAAAGACTACCTAAGATAAAATTATTCCAATTTCATCAATTAATCTCCCTACCTAGAATAACTCTAAGACTCACCTAAGTAAAACATGAAGAGACCCACCCACACAACCTCTCCAAGCCTACCTAAGCAATCCTTAAAGCTACTCTAGATAAGTACTTTTTTTCATTTACATGCATTTAACTTAAATCAATCAATAGTCATTAAGACAGTTAAGAGACATTCACATTTAGAAGACTTCACATAATCGTCTTGGAAGACCTATGGAACCCTCATCCTCGTATCTTCAAAGCCTACTCGTGTCATGTATAGATAGCATCCCATTCCGCTACCGACATGTTGTAGAACTTCTCCAATACTAGAATGCATTCCATATGATGAGAATAGGCATTAATCCACATAGACCATACTAGCTAGGCATGGAATAAGGAGTTCACCCTACTCCGATGGAGAATATTCTACTTGCCAATGGTAGAATTAGGACACATCCCATAGCTAGTGTTCACACTAGCCTATGACGAATGAAATTAAGTAAGTATGAATAAATGTAGCACACTCAGTGTTTGTTAATGAAGAATCACTAGTTGAGGTCCCATATGTTGAGCCCTCATTTTGGAAAGTCTTAATGTCAAGTCTATGATTCCAAGGTCTCATGGCATATGCTATGTGCTATGTGTAAGATATTAAGTGCTATATGCAATATGATGTGTGCTATGTGTAAGATGTTATATGTTGTATGCAATATGATAAGTATGACGATGCGTGTTACTCTCATGGCATGACTTTCCTAATCCAAATTTGGAAACTTCACTAACTTTCCTAATCAAAATTTTGAAAGTTCACTAAATTTCCTAATTCCAATTTGGCAAGTCAACTGACTAGACTTTCCATAGTCATGTGGTTAGAAAATTGCTATTCGTACTCATGCATGTCCTTGGTGTGTGCTTGCATATATCCATACTTAGTACAAGTGTGTACTAATCCCATACAACTCTATATTTCTAGGTGCAGGTACAGGTGGACGCTAGAGTTTATAGTTTGACGTACAGCTATCCGGATGTGGCGCTTTCATCCGGACTTGGTAGGCCCTCATGATTTCGAGGATGTCTACCGTGATTATATATTTTAGATATAGGATTTAGCTAGTGGTGTAAGTTCAACTACTGTTTCTTTCCACTTTCATATAAGACATTGTATTGGTGCCGTTTTGGCAAAAATACTTTTAATGCAATTATGAACTATTTCATCATTTGGTTATCTCTATATTAGATGGTTTATTTGTGAACGTCTATGATGTTAAATCCAAATTGTTTATCATGAAATAAGAAAATAAAAGGTTCAAATTTTCCGCTAAAATCAACCTAGATGAAGTAAGAATGACGTATGTAGGATTGGCTGCGACCTCTCAGAGGTCAACGACGCCGGTCTCGTCTAGGGTCTAGATTCCGGTCGTGACAAACTAGTCTTTCAATAATACTATAATTCACACATTGGTCATTGGATCTTCACAATTCAAGTAGAACATAACTTCATATATACCTACGTTAAAAATAAGCATCTCCACCGTTCAAGTGGATCAAACCATTCATATTTATAGGAATCCAAAACATACAGTACCATTATATATTACCGTCAAGGTCATACTTCAAGATTCAATGCTTACAATTCACTCTTCAAGGGTCATAATGTAACATTCCGGAAAATTACATGCCTAGTGAATAACTAATAGGTCTTTAAGAATGCATATTGGGGGTACTTAGGCGTCCCAATTCCCAATATATAAAAATATAGGGCATTATATATAAAATTGGCTAAGGGGTGTTAGCCAATTTCTCAATTTACCCAAGTACGCATAACATGATCCAAGATTGTTTAGAATTGAAACTGCAATGAAGACCCTAGGATAAAATTATAAATTGTTTATTCACAACCCAATTCATTAGGTACTAGGAATCCAAGTGTCAAGCCTAGAACCATAGGAGATAACCATTTAAATGATCATGTAGATTAAGTAATGCCCAAGGACATAGTGAGGATCCTTGGGACAATAAGTAAACATTTCCAAATGAACCATAAATAAAAAGTAAATAAGAATGTACAACAAACCATTGTGCAATACATGAGAAGAAGCAGCCAAAGGAGGGGACCACCCTAACAAAATTCGTTTAGTGTACTGAGGGGTAAAAACGTGCAGAAGGGACCACTCCATGTGGGGACTAACTTCCTACAAAATTCTACAATCTAACCTACTTCCCTAAATAGATAAATAACCTAGTACCAAACGAAATAATCTAATTAGTGCACCCGACAACGTAAGACTTAACCGGTTGACACTAACATAGTAACTAGTTAAAGAGACAACCAAGTACCTAACCTAGGATGGTGCAAAAGGCTTGTTATGGTCCTAAAAACGTAGGGATACTTTAGTAATCACCCAAGATTACATAATTAAGTAATTAATTTAGAAAATTAATTATTTAATTTAAATTGATAAAACCGAAATCACGTAGCAATTTCAAGATTTCGGTTAAGACAAGCAAAAGACAACATAATACCTAAGCTAGGATTGTCCAAAAGGATTATTATGGTACTAACGACTTACGGGTAATTACCCTAGGTCACATAATTAATTAAATTAGAAATTTTTATTAATTAATTTAAAAGTTTAAAACGAAATCCTTACACTAACCTAGTAACTAGTTCAAGAAACATCCTAGTACCTAACTAGGATGGTCCGAAGGGTTATTTATGGTTATAACGACTTAAGGGTACATTACTAATTACCCTAGGTCACTTAATTAAGTAAATTATCTCTTTAATTAATTAAATTAAAGGATTCAAACCGATATTCTTACACTAACCTAGTACAACTCAAGAAACATCCTAGTACATAACCTAGGATGGCCCAAAAGAGTTAGTTATGGTTCCAATGACTTAGGGGTACTTTACAAATTACCTTAGGTACATTAATTAATGAAATTAGACATTTAATTAATTAATTTAAAGGGTCAAAACGAAATACGAAGGCAAAATTTCAGAGTTGACTTAGTATTGTGTTTTCCTAGTTCTAGTCAATCTAGGAGGGACTTTTTAGTAATTAATTAATTAATTTATTTAATAAAATTGTTAAACCCTAAGTTGAATGAGTCAGGATCAGTTCCTAAGACTTATACTCACTTTAAAACTCAAACAAATACACGACGCAAAATAATAAGCAATCGAGAGAAAGAAAAAAAGAAAATTCAATTGATTATCTTAGGCGATTTCAAGGTTTCTCCAACTTTTCGTTCAAGGTGGTGTTCATAGATTATGTTCTACTTAAGGTATGGATTTCTCTACTGGAATTCATCCTCCAAGAGAATTTTCTTTTGAACGATTCATAAGATCATGAAAACTAGGGTTGTTCCGTCGTTCTTGTCATACTTCCCTTCCCTAGTATCCTTTTACGATTTACTGTTGAATAAGTTAGACATCATGATGTTGGTATTTGGTGCTGGCTAATCTTAACATTTATTGCCTTGAATGAGGAATGTCGAATGAACCTATGAACTTATAATCGTATGAAGCTAATGTTTCCAATTATGAATTAAGAACCGATGATATGTTAGTTTAGTCCGTAATGTCAAGTGTTGATGTGTGTGTGTCCGAATGTTGACTTGCTATTTTGTAACGTTCTGAAGATGCTAAAGTCATAAGATGTTAATATGATGTTTTCCAATATGTCTTAAAAACGTTACCTTAAAGTCATGAACTACGATTGGTTAAAAGAATGATATTATGTTAAGATGTCCAAAACTATTATGTCTGAAGGTTATTACGGTCTGTTGTGCATACTTACTATTGATGTGACTTGTTGATGATGTTGTGTTCATTACATGATCATATTATGCTGTCAAATATGCTTAAAAACGTTTTGCCTAAAGTTATGTTATAAGGTTGGCTTAAAAGATCTCTATGAAATCACATCTTGAATGAAATACCTATCTTATCTCAATGATATGGCTAAAAGTACTTTGACAAAAGGGATGCATGCAAATGGCTATAAATTTATGGTTATGATTATGCAATCTTTTCCAAAGGAGTATAGGCCAACACTAATCATATGCCAATCTTGTTTAGTTAAAGTATCAAATGATAATATAAGCACTTCTAAACTAATTCAATGAACCCATAACCAAGGGTATGCCACTCGTTGGGAAAACTCCCAACAGGCTCTAAAAGAATGACATATGAACTCATAAAACTCATTGAATGAAGTGCTCCATAAACGATGATATGAATCTACTACACTAAAGTAAGTAAGTAACGTGAGTTATAACATAATTAAAGGGGTCTAAATTAAGTAGGTGACCAGAATTGGGTGTATAAGGAAGTGAGACATGTCTCACTTAGACCTAAGCTACTATGTTAAAAGAATACTCATGTATGAAGGTGCTAGAGTGTGTGAGACTAGTCTTATTAATGCCAAAGGATGATATGCAACGACAATTCACATTTCATCAATGTAAATTAAGGATGACCAGACATCAATATTGTAAGTAAATCTCAATCTAGAAGCAAGCTTCCATAATGCTTGAGTCAACTCTAAAACATAAAAAAGATAATAAAAGTGAGCTCAACACCGATATACTAGTTATGAGCATGTGCTTGCACGTGTAAGTCTCATGAGATGAGGCTACCACCGAGGTGGATAAGTAGTCTTATTAAGCCCTAGACTTTGAACTATGTCTAGCCAACATAGGAACTAGCCAGTGGTTTCCACCTAAGTGAGCTAGGTATGCTTCGATTTCACCTTGGCTAGTGGTACACGTCTTTTCGGTGTGCGGTAGACATTGGATTTCATGTATAGATAACATGATCTATGTCGGTTAATGCTCAAAAAATGATCTTGGTTCACTATAGCCGGGAGCTTCTCCTTTCTATGTGGAGTGAACACTTGAGATGGATCCTCCATAACCGGGAATCACCCCTTTTGTGTGTGGTGCAGACACTAGATTTCATGAGTAGCTCACATGATCTAGATTAATTTTTATCGGTTAATCACCTTTTTTTGGTGTGGGAAAGACACTGGATTTCATGTTAGCTCACATGATCTTACTCCTAAAGATGTCTCTATGAAAGTAAGAAAGGATGACGATTGAACGTATGTTCAAAGTGAGCGATGAAGAAGAACTTAAGAATGTCAATGGCCAGTACCACACTTATAAAGTTTAAGCAAATAATGGTCAAGGCCAAATAAGATTGGCTTATAATTAATTTTTATGATGTCAATAAAGGTGAATAGAAACATAATAGTAACTCCAAACTTCGTAACTTCCCTGACATGAGGATGATGAAATAGGTGGCATAGCCAATAGAGACTTTCTTATGAAGCATTAAGGAATACATGATATAATGAATGACTTGTTATAATAATAGTCAAATCATGTCCAATTAAGTTTAAATAATTAAAGGGCATACCTAATAATGAATCTTCATGTCATGAAAATGATAAAAGCCAAATAAAATTGGCTTATAATGACTTCTTTTATTATTAAAATGATCATAGACAATAATGAATTCAAATATGCTTATACAAAATGATTAACTAACGTATTTAGCCAATAAATATTGGATTATAAAGACTTCATGCCCAAAGTAAGAATGATCATAAGTTCTAACTATAAGCCCAAGAACTAAAAATGATCAACATATGTATTTAACCAATAAAGATTGGCTTATAGAGACTTCATGCCCAAAGTAAGCAAGATCATAATTTCGAATGATATGCCCCAAATGACTATGAACATTATGCATTCAACTAATAAATGAGTATAGTCCATAAGTATTGACTTATAAATATATTCATGCCCCAAATTACAGTTAACTCATTTCCTTAATCTCTTGAACTACTTACTCGATTCATTGTGGGTATGGGACTACAATGAATAATTGAAAATATAAGTTAAACATAGGACAAAAAGAATTATTGAACTACACAACAAGAAGAATAAAAAGACTGAAAAATGATCTATGTGTACAAAGAAGAGGTCTCAGCCTTAGAGGATCAAAATATCAAATCCTCACTCGAGTGGTTCTAAAATTAAGTTGATAACACTAATGGTTGGCAATCATATAGAAAATGAGTTTCGTGCTTTTAATGCATTAAAATACATCATATTCATATCACAATTCACAACTAACGATTTAAGAAAGTCTAGCGACTGTACTTTCATGAAATGGCATGTTTTTTATGAAGAGCTTTCCTTGATCATGCATAGCCTTATGTGTATGTGTGCATACACCCATACTTAGTAAAAGTAGTGTACTAACCCTATAAAAATTTACTATTTTTAGGTGCACGTCAGAGAGTAGATTGAAGAAGTTTGTAGCGGTTTGGATATTAACGTTCTCCAGATCATTTGGTAGGTCCTCTTTATTTCGAGGATGCTACAGTTTTAGTCTTGCGTTAGTTTTAGACATAGCTAGTAGATGTGGTCCCTAGTGTTCCTTTTGTACTTTCTTTCCGAATCTTTTGTAATAAGTCCATCTTTAGCAACCTTATTTATGATATATTGATTCTCCTTTAAGATTGATTCTTTATAATAGATAGTTGTTCCTTTACCTTCAGCTTAGTGTATGATATATATATGTAAGAAGTATATGAAGTCTATGCATACTTCATTAGTTTAAAAAGTTTTAAATTTTCCGCAAATTTAACTAGATAAATGTGATAAATAAAAGAAGAGGCTTGTCTGCGACCTCTAAGAGGTCAACAACACCGATTGCGATCCAGATTCCAGAATCCGGGCGTGACACATAACTCATATATTGAAATAACACTTAGAAATACAACATTAAACATGAATAAATAAAAAATAGTAGACTAAATTTACAAAGATATCATTCTAAGCATTCAACTTGCATCATCAAACCTATCTAATTTTCATAAAGTTGGGGTCATGGGGTTGCACATGGGTTATTCGGGAATTTTCGTATTAAAACCCCTCAATAAACATCAATTTTATAATAATAGAGGTTAAGTAACATAAAGAAAACATTTTTGACAATAACCCATGGAAAGAATCAAAACCATATGTTTTTAACAGATTTCCAATTTTGAAAATTAAACTTTGAAGGCCTTCATGGAGAAAGAACTTCCACAAATTAAGGTTCCCATACCTTATTTGAAGCTTTGCAACAAAATTGTAGTGAAAACCTTTGATCTTGAACTGTAATCTTAAACAACCTTAGATGTTCTTCAATGGAGGATTTTCTAGAGAGAAAATTATTTGAGCGAATTGGGTTTTGAGAGAATATTTAGGTGTTTGTGTTTTTTATTTGAGAGTGGATGAAAAAATGACCACACTAATTGGTCATAAAAAGCAAAAGTCCTATTTGAATTTCAATAAATGGTCCCCGTCTGGTACCAAGGGCACTTGTACACTTGTGAAGAGCATAATGTGGTGTCGCCCATGGTGTTGAATGCAGTAAATCCTCTTTTTGGTGGCCAAGACAACATATATGCAAGGCAACATCACAAAGCCTCGCACGATCCCTGGTGATGACCGTGGTATGACTTGGCATTATGAAGGCAAGGCCTAATGATCGTAACGACCACTTGTATGGTCCGTGAAGTTCACCACGGGTCATGGTGTTGCTCGTGGTGTGTGAAGAGGCTGTGAATTTTGGTAACCAACTTCTCGAGGTCAGGACAACGCCAGAACATCCTTCACAAGCCGTGGTGAGGACCACGACTCATAGTCTCTCTGTTCAAGGGTGGGGCAGTAACCAATGGCTTGGGGGTAGCCTTTGCCTCGTTGCCTTGAATTAGACCCTTGACCATGGTAGTTTTCTCATGGACTAGACCCCTATGCCTCATTTTTAATACTAAATAGTTTAGTAAAGTTTGGGAAGTCATCTTGGTATTTTTAAATCAAACAATCAGGCTCTACTTTAAGCATGGTTTTCCGGAGTATTACAATATTTCCCCCTTGGGAACATTTATAGAGGGAATAAAGACTAAAGACTAGCAGACCATCAAGCATAACACATAACAATAATGAAAATGGCTGAGGAGGAAAGATATACTCCATTCTCAAAACATAAGGACTCTCAAGGAAGTAGAAACTACATCCACCACCCAATAAGCACAAAATTCATCATCTCATATAATATAAGGAGGAAGTACCTTCTCCAACTCACACAAGCTCATAACAAACATTAAAGAACTAATATGACATTTTTATCATAACATCAAGCATCTCACAAAGTAAAATACACCATCATCATGCTAAAGTGCAAACCAACCATGAGGAAGATACCGAATCATGAACACTCAAGATAAGATTAACATGAATTCTCACAAGAACATGCACACATAAAAGAAATCATGAAAAGCCCAATCATTAAGGATGAATCCTAATAAAAGGATAAGAGGAACTATTAACCTATATTACAACTAGGAGAAGAAGGAAAAAGATGAGGATAACATAAATTCATATCAGCCTTGGCCTCCCAAATATAACTTTCCACTAAGTGATTCCTCCTTATAACCTTTAAGGAATCTACTTCATTAATAAGCGACCTCTTCAATCGCTGGTCCAAAATTTCAAAAGGACCTCTTAATAGGAAATATAAACTTCCAAAACCTTCTAAAGGAAGATGAATACCATATCACCAGTGAATTTCTTGAACATTGATACATGGAACACTAGGCGAACGGATCTAATTTGCTAGCCAAGTTCAACTCATAAGCAACATTTCAAACACGTTCAAAATCTCATAAAGTACCATATACTGAGGATAAAGTGTAATAACCCTAAAATGAACGAGGTTGAACTAGAGATTCACTTGTGTTTTAAAGGGCTTTAACTAGTTAATATAATGCGTTAATAATTTTATAGATAAGTTCGGTTAAGTTTGAGGTCAAACGTCAAGGGATTTTACTGAGTTCTTTTAGGTATTAATCAGTAGAGGGGACCCAAGGAATTAGATAAAAGTGTTTTGCATTTTAACCTCCATGTAAGAATCCACCAAAGACCAAATAGGGGACCTTGACCATGCCAAACGACGGCCAGTCATTTAATTGAAGGGTCATTATCCTGGTCATCGACCAGAACTTCATGGCTGGAACATTTATATGTCCCTGTACCAAATGACGGATCAACATTTACGGTCGTCATTCAAACTATGACTAGTAGTTGGTGGACGTCGTTTAAATCTCCAATTTTCTACTGCAACCCGGCCAAGTTAGAAGTGATATGGTAAATTTACCCAAGTCTAGATAAATACATGGACAATTTTTTTAGATGTATTTAGGTATTTTAGTAGTATTAAAGTGATTAAACCCTCATTTACAACATAACACCAAAATCAAAATCTTTCCCTCCAAAAGTTCTCTCCAAAACCCCCCTATGGAAGCTCAAGGTCAATAGAGAGCTAGAATGGTGAATTATAATGGATTTCTTCTTCTTCTTCTTCATATATCATGGGTTTTCATTTAATTAGGTATGTGAGTTATTTATCTAACACTTGCTTTCACCTTAGAGCCAATTTTAAAGTGCTTTCAAAAATTTCAAACTTGATGAAAAAGTCCAATTTCTACTCTATGTCATGGGTTCTTGGATGAAACTATTTCAAATGATTAGAAATGATATTATTGATTTTAAATTGATGTTTTCCAAAATCTCCATGAACCCTTGAACTTCACAACTCTCTGAATTTTGCTTATGAATGGGTTAATTACTTATGATCGATTTATGGTAGGATTGAGTTTAGATTATGTTGTATTGTTGATTTCTATGGTTAATTATGATATGATATTGTGCATTTACGGATAAGTTAAGAAATAGTGATCTTGGCTATTTAATGAAGGTAAGTTGTCCTAACTCTCTTAATTAATGTCGAATTGATATGGAATTGTTATTGATTGGTATGGTCCACTTAAGGTGACAGTGATTATGTGTTGTATATGATTAAGATCATGGGTTTTTCAACATTATTATGTGAATTAAAGTAGTTTTATGTTAATGCTGATATGAAGGTACAATGTGAAGGTTGTTTCATGAAGTAATGTGACTATATGAAAGGTGTTATAACTTACATGAATGTATAAACTGAAGGTGCTCATATGATGTCTATATGATCTTGAATGAGTGCTAATATGTTATCTTTCTTCTCCAATTAATGGTATATGATAATGAAGGACTAAGAAGTACCCTTATAGAATGATGTTGTATCTTGTGTTTGTCTACATAGTTGTCCGTACTTAGTACTTGATTTATATTGGATAATTAATAGGATGAATGTTGTGTCGATATTGGTAGACTTAGCTCCCTATTTTTGATACATGAAGGTTATGTTATATTGGCTAATTGATAGGATGAATGTTGTGTCGACATTGGTAGACTTAGGTCCCTATTTTTGATATATGAAGGTTATGTGAATATGTGATCTCTTGACTTGGTAGGCTTAGGTACTCTTGTCGTATATGTGTATGAATGAATTATAGTCAAGGATCAGTAGATCTAAGGTGGTGACCTTCTATGAATGACATATATAGAACCTTGAATATGATAAGAAGGCTAAGAATGTGTAACCTTGAGTATGAAAAATAAGGTTAAGAATGTGAAACCTTTAACACGCAATGAAGGTTAATAACTATCTTTGAAGGAATGGGCCTATATGGTGCCTCCTTCTTGAGTTGAAAGATTGACTTAGAGATAGGTTGTCCGGAACGGCATGCAACCATCTTTAAGAAAGTCATAAGAGCTATCCTAATTAACCTTGGTTGGCTGCCCTAGTGGAACGATCCTAGGAAGAAAAAGTATTATGAGTTTGTAAGTCTACTTGATGGTACCTTCTCTAATACACCTAGAGAATTAATTACTCTCTGAGAACAATGGCAAACCATAGAGTTTATATGCTTGTGGTAGTAGCTCTACTTGACTGTGACACTAGAGTACAAAGATTCCATGGAAATAACTTAACCATGTGCCAATATAGGATGAGTACTAGTCCTACCTCTGGAAAGTAGAACACCTTCCACAGTGTGGGGTCCACATGACACTGGATTCAATACCTAGATAGTACGGTCTATATCGGTTAGTGGATATTCTCATCATATGGGATGTTAATTCAAGTATTGGAGAAGTTCTACAACGTGTAGGTAGTCAATTGGTACGCTATGAACACATGACACGAGAATTCTTCAGAGGTGCTAGGATGAGTTCCCTAGGTCCTATAATACCATAATGTGAAGTCTCTTAATTGATTACATTTATCTTAAATAGATTTAATGAATAATGTTGACTTCGTAAAAGCATACTGAATAGAAATGTACCTATATAGGGTAGCTTTAAGGATTACTTAGGTGTTCTTGAAGAGGGTGTATGGGCGGTCTTTTAATGTCATACCTAAGTGAGTCTTAGATAAACCTTAGGTATAGATTCTAAATGATGAAAATGGTTACTTGATAATTATTGAACTAAGTGGTTATGATATGAAAATCAATATCCTTAGTTTGGGTAGTCTAGAGGATCACATAGGTGTGTGTGAAAGGGTTGTATGGGCGGTCTCTTCATGTCTTACTTAGGTGGGTCTTATGACAACCTTTGGTAGGGGTTCTAAATGCTTAAATGGATTAAAAGTGAGTATGGTCATATATAATGGATTATTTGAGTATTGTCTTATATGTTATTGCTGACTTTTATTATGTCTCTTAAACTATTATGATGATGTTTTTATATCAAAATTTCATGAAAGTATATTTCTACACAGAATTTCCCCTTTTCATGTTTTTTGCATGTCTTCCATACTTAGTCCATTCAATGTGTGAACCCCTTCTTTTCCCTTTTTGACTAAACTTTAGGGATTTAAAGTCTTGATATGCCATATATGATGGATAGGTTTCAAAGGGTTTAAGATGGAGCTTTGGTGTAACGACCTGTTTAATCGTTTTGAGCAGCAGATTTTATTTCTGGAAAAACTGGCTGAGTCGACGGATCTCACGACGGACTTTCATGGGCACGACGGACCGTCGTGGGGGTCTCGTTCCCAAACACTTAGAATTCTGAAATCTGGGTACTGAAATCGACTCTCTGAACTTCGTAACGGAATGGCAGGACGGACCGTCGTGGGAACGACAGACCGTCACACATCTTCCACAGAAATTAACTCTCTGAACTTTGCGACGAACCTGCAGGACGGACCGTCACAGCAATGACGGACCGTCACAGGTTGCGTAACCCAGGCTGGGTCGGATTTCTATTAAAAGTTT
>NC_028641.1:16605847-16606572 GCF_001406875.1 Solanum pennellii | reverse complement strand
CCCCGCATGGATGCCTCATTGGAAATAGGCACGTTTCCTCGTTTGACTACAGGGCCCATAATGATAAGTGATCAGCATGAACTTTTCAGTAAGTTCTTGAAATTGAAACCTCCAGGCTTCAAGGGTGCTGAATCTGAGGATGCCTACGATTTTCTGGTTGATTGTCATGAGTTACTACATAAAATGGGCATAGTGGAGCGATTTGGTGTTGAGTTTGTAACCTATCAGTTTCAGGGAAATGCCAAAATGCGGTGGCGGTCACATGTTGAGTGTCAACCCGCACAGGCACCACCTATGACTTGGGCGTCATTCTCTAGCTTATATATGGAGAAGTATATCCCCCGGACCTTGAGGGATAGGAGGAGAGATGAGTTCTTGAGCCTAGAGCAAGGCAAGATGTCGGTGACTGCGTATGAGGCTAAGTTTCGTGTATTATCCAGGCATGCCACCCAGCTTTGTTTCAGTCCACAAGAGCGTATTCGCCGTTTTGTGAAGGGGTTGAGGTTAGATTTGCGGATTTCAGCCTTACAGGTAGCGGCTACAGTGAAATCCTTTTAGGAAGTGGTAGACTTCGTGATCGAGGTGGAGGGAGTGAAGCCAGATGACTTCACCATGGCATCGACATCAAAAAGGTTTCGTAAGGGAGGTGAGTTTAATGGTTCTTACTCCAGAGGGCAGGGTTCAGGAGGTTATCCTGCCCGACCTATTCAGTCTTCACTGAAGAC
>NC_028641.1:16603286-16603908 GCF_001406875.1 Solanum pennellii | reverse complement strand
AGAGGGATTTGAATTTGAGACAGAGGAGGTAGATGGAACTACTGAAGGATTATGATGTTACCATCTGGTATCACCCTGGAAAGGCTAATGTTGTGGCAGACGCCTTAAGTAGAAAAGCAGGGAGCATGGGTAGTTTTGCCCACTTACAAGTTTCTAGACGCCCGTTGGCTAGAGAAATCCAAAACTTGGCTAATGACCTTATGAGGTTAGAAGTAAATGAGAAGGGAGGATTGTTGGCCAGTGTGGAGGCGATATCTTCTTTTCTTGACAAGATCAAGGGAAAACAGTTTGATGATGAGAAGTTAAGCCGAATTCGGGATATGGTGTAGCGAGGAGAGGCTAAAGAAGCAATAATGGATGAGGAAGGTGTTTTGAGAATTAAGGGAAGGGTATGTGTGCCCCGTGTTGATGATTTGATCCACACTATTCTTACAGAGGCTCATAGTTCCGGATATTCTATACATCCTGGTGCAACCAAGATGTACCGTGACCTAAAGCAACAATTTTGGTGGAGTAGAATGAAGCGCGACATTGTTGATTTTGTTGAAAAATGTCCCAATTGTCAGCAAGTAAAGTATGAACACCAGAAGCCCGGAGGAACACTTCAGAGGATGCCCAATCC
>NC_028641.1:16602677-16602929 GCF_001406875.1 Solanum pennellii | reverse complement strand
CTTCTTACCCTTAGCGGAATTTTCATACAATAATAGCTATCACTCAAGTATTGATATGGCTCCTTCTGAAGCACTGTAAGGGAGGAGATGTAGGTCTCCCATTGGTTGGTTTGATGCATTTGAGGTTAGACCTTGGGGTACTGACCTTTTGAGGGATTCATTAGAGAAGGTGAAATCTATCCAAGAAAAGCATTTAGCGGCTCAAAGCAGGCAAAAGGAATATGCAGATAGAAAGGTTAGGGAATTGGAGTT
>NC_028641.1:16601965-16602256 GCF_001406875.1 Solanum pennellii | reverse complement strand
ACTGTCATGGGCACGACGGACCGTCGTGGGGGTCTCGTTCCAAAACACTTAGAATTCTGAAATCTGGGTACTAAGATCGACTCTCTGAACTTCGTAACGGAATGGCAGGACGGACCGTCGTGGGCACGACGGACCGTCACACATCTTCCACAGAAATTAACTCTCTGAACTTTGGGACGAACCTGCAGGACGGACCGTCACAGCCATGACGGACCGTCACAGCCATGACGGACCGTCACAGTTCCGTAACCCAGGCTGGGTCGGATTTCTATTAAAAGTTTTTAAGGGGCG
>NC_028641.1:16572214-16600279 GCF_001406875.1 Solanum pennellii | reverse complement strand
TTCTTAGATACTCTTAGATTAGTAATTTGAGGATAGATGTTCTTGTGGTGATGACTTCCAGGTTTTGGGAATAAATAGTATTGAGTTTTTATAAGTTATTTAATCGATTTTCATTAATGAGTTAAAGTCTTCCGCATTATATTTTGTTATTTATGCTTGAAATGTTGGGGTTTAGATTGGTTGGTTCGCTCACATAGTAGGTTAAGTGTGGGTGCCACTCGCGACCCGTTTTGGGTCGTGACATTTGGTGAGTCCTCATATATTCTAGGACAAGACCTACATGTTCCTTTTAGGTCTTTTAGTCTTTATTTAAAGTCTTGTATGGTCGAAGTCCCAAATGATGCATTCTAAGGTATAGATTTTTTAATGAGACATTATAAAGTTAGATGTTTTTAAAGTATTCCACTTGATAGTAATGAAAAAAATTCTCGTTAGTGAAGAATGTTCTAAATTCTTAATTATTTTGAATATTTAATGAAATGATTGATACGTGTGGAATGTATGAGACCTCTGAGAGGTTGATTAGACCTTGTAACTTCTACGGGGGTACTCCCCCGTCGTTACAAACTTATTATCAGAACCAGGTTATGAGAGACTCTTAGGTTGTCTGAAAAACCACATATAATAGTCTTGTTCATAATAAGAAGCAGACATCCTTATGAATATGAGGCTATTGGGTTCTAAGAAATTTTTTTGCTTATTTATTCTTCCATTCATGCCTAAAATTTCTGCTTTATGATATATTTTGCTGGTTCCTTATGTGATGGTCCTTAGAGTGTGGTCTTGAGGAGTTTGGTTGTTGAGGTTGAGGGACAATAAATAAGTTTATGTGTGACTTAATAGATGGGATATAGAAGGTGGTGATGATGACCTTAGGTTGAATGAGTTGCCTTGTGGTGGACAATATTGATGGTAGAAAGGTATAGGTGTGATGAGTAAGGAGGTTCGATGTTGTCTTGATCCAACCTTAATGAAGGGAGGAGGTGATGTTTGAAAGACTACCTTTGACTTTCTACTAGTAGGGATGTTGTGGCTAGATGATGAGAGTTTTGAGAGTTGGGTTAGAATGGTGTTGGTAAGGTTTATAGTTTCTTGATTGATATCTTTATGGTATGTTCAGGTTGACCTTAGATGGGTTTCTCCCAAGACGGGGAGTATGGTGAATATTTAGGGCGTTGCGAGTGAGTTATCCTTATATTTTCCTTATTTTCTTATTCAAGTCTAAAAGTAGGAGTTCCCAGTATCTTGTTTTATGTTGGAGTCTTTTGTGAAAAATGAGTTTCCAAAATATCCTCCTTATGTAACATCCGAAATTTGTACCTTGGATGAGACCGGCGTAGTTAACCTCTCAGAATGTGCAGACAAGCCTCTTCTAAGATTTCATCACAATCATACAGTTAAATTTGCGGAAAAGTTAAAATCTTTTAATATACTAATGAAGTTCAGACTTCATACTTAAGATTTGTAAAAAACATACGATATTCTAAAACTGCCTCACATATATAGAAACAATCTAAGAATTGCATATCTGAACTTAGACAATAATAGTTAATATGACATATAGGTCTTATTACAAAAGAATCCAAAGAACATAATGGAAATAACTTATTCTGAAAACTATTAAAAGTATACGTAAGCTAGAATATGAAAGATAGTATGTTTGCATATGAGGACCTAAAAAGACTTGGAGAAAGAGTTCCAAGCTTCTTCAAATCTACCTTTTTAAGCTTCAATGGACGGAACCTACAGTTGTAGTAATGTAAAATAAGGAGGTTAGTACGCCACATGTACTATGTATGGGTATATCCACATAACGCATAAGTACATCCATGAAAAAGGATCATTTATCATATCTTTAGAAAAAACATGCTAAGCCATATGAAAATATTTAATGCACA
This sequence comes from Solanum pennellii, assembly GCF_001406875.1. Lineage (NCBI taxonomy): Eukaryota > Viridiplantae > Streptophyta > Magnoliopsida > Solanales > Solanaceae > Solanum > Solanum pennellii. Next base: position 16,598,381 of record NC_028641.1, on the reverse strand, counting down.
TACCATATAAGAAATACAAATTAAGGATTTCATTGACATCAAACATGAATATAAATTAATTCATATTATTATAGTCATGTTATCTTTTCATATTCAATCAATGTTGAATGCACATACCATATAACATATACAAATTAAGGATTTCATTGACATAAACATGAATATAAATTAATACATATTATTATAGTCATGTTAACTTTTCATATTCAATCAATCACATAACTCAACATACAAAACACTTAACAATGATCCCATCCCTAACCTACAGGTGCAATTGTCATGTGAAGCCCAAAAAACATATTCATAATAATAGTCAACACTCATGTAAGAGTAACATCATATATCATAATCATATATCTTTCATATCATCATATTAATTAAGAACAGTCTCCTAGGACTTTCCTTATTCATTTAACATACTTTATTAACTTAAGTCACTAAATTCATTAGTTCATTTAAGACCATTCATCAGATAAGGACATTCAAATAATGGTCTTGGAGAAGACCTATGGACTCTGATGAAACCTTCAAAGCCTATTGTGCAATGTCTAGATAGCAACTCATACCACCACCTAAAATTCATAAAATTATCTAATTAGAGTAGGTATCCCAAATGAAGATTATAGACAATAACCGAAATAGACCATGGTAGCAAAGAATGGAATCCGGAGTTCTAACCTACTCCGATGAGTGTGTTCTACTTGACAATGGTAGAACTTAGCACATCCCATGTAGGCACATGGTTAAGGAATATGGATGGCGTGCTTTGTACTCTTGTCTCATCCTTTAACTAGAGTTACTTCCCTTACCATACTCACTCGGTGCTAGCCTTTGTTCTCATAGAGTTATTCACATAAAAGTTCATATAAAGGGGTTCAAAATCTAGTTGATAACCCAATCACATTTACCCTACCAAATAGGTCCACTAGGGCTACCTTACAATGGCGACAAGAAAATGATTATGACTTTCCTAAGGATTGATATGATGTCGTTCAAGACAACCAACCTTAAGTCTATCATTCCTTTACATAAGGATACCATTACGACTTTCGACTTCAACATTCACAACCTTACCACTAGGTTAAAGGTTTCACATAACGGACTCTCTTAACATCATTTAAGGTCTCATTCATTCATACATAAGATACCAAGAAGATTTAGCATCCTAAGTCAAGACATCTCATATTCACATTCATACATGCATCAAGTAAGGGACACAAGTCAACAAAAACAAGACACAACATTCTTCACTTTAACATATATCACATGACATTCTACAAGCACATAAAAATAGACATTATAATCTTTAAGTCATCCTATACACTGCCATATAATCATCAATATCATCATCATAGACTCATATAGTCATGGAAGAATAACCATGCATCAACATTAAGACTATACACATAAAGACATATACATTGTCTATCATGGTCAGATAATAGCATCAATAGAAGAACACATATAGTTTCACATTACTTACCATGTAGATAGATATTATCAAACTTCACATAATAAACTACAGAAATCATCATAATACTCATGTAGTGCCGACAAGGACATGATCATCATATTACATAAAGTAACGCCGACAAGGACACATCAATTGCATGCAAAGCATATAACACTTCCACCATAATTGGAACATACCAATCAAAAAATAATTGAAGTCTAATTAACTTAAAAATAAAGGGAATTAGGTCAGCGTACCACGACTCTATCCTCAACACTTCAATCAAATGCTAAATCATCCAATTCAATACCATAAGGCCCTTACCCATGGCCAGGAACATCAATTCAATATAAAAATATACTCAATGCTACTAGGTCACATCAATATAAATTCATCAATCTAAGACAACCTATGTATCAAATCAATATAATTATTACATCAATTAATAGCCCATAGAAAACAACACTAGAATTCATAAGCATTAAGTCCAAATAACTTAACCCATAAGTATTCAAATACTACGGTTTATAAATTACATGAGTTCATAGGTTAATTGATTTACAATCATAATTAATAAAAATTCAATTGATATTTATTATTTTAAAACCTTTAATTCAAGAACCGATGAATATATCATGAAATTGGACAATTTAACTCTGAAAACATTAGAAAACTTCTTTGAAAGTTGGGTTCCTTGATGAATAGAGTTTCAATTATAAAAAATCATACCACAATAAACCTAATCATTCAATTTGATGAAGAATCTGTACTCAATTCTCCAATTCAAACCCTTCCTTTCATTACTGCTCCAATGGAGTTTTAGAGAATTTCTAAGGTATTTTGGATTTTGTTTTGAAGAATGAAATCTTCTAAGTGTTTTTGGAGTATAAACATATTTAAAATATCCAAAATGCCCCTAAGTAACCGCCTTTCTCATATTTTGACGTGCGGTGAATTTACAACTTCACCCCTTAAACTTACAGTGACTGCACGCAAAGACAATCTTCATAGACGAAGGACCATCGACGACCCATCCATTGACAAACTGACATCCTGTTGGTCCGTGGTCTGATACTGAAGCTTTTCTTTTGCCTCTCCTTACTCACGACTAAGTTTTCATCAACGAAATCTCACCTATGGGGTGTGGACTGACCCACTGGGCGACAATTGCCTCCGTAGGTTGGGTTATCTTGGGCAACTTGGACACTCATGAAGGGTTTTTCGTTAAGGACACTTTGATGGTTCTTGGCAATGTTTGCATAGATGTTTCAAACCCAAACATGCTCGTATACGAGTTTAGGACCTCTCACAATAATTTCATCCAAAATGAATACGTATAACGCACTGAAACATGCCAAGACACACAAGGTCGTTTCAAGGTAAACCATTCAATTGTCATGGATGTTCTTGGACGTTTGACCTTCAAACTTCACGAAACTTGACAAACTGCCTATAAACACTATAATTACTCATATAATTACCTAATTAAACTCATGAATCACACATAAACACACTAAACCACATATGAGGAACATAGGTGACTTAGTCATTGAACGTCTTGGTCGTCCCTTGACGTTTGACTTTCAATGCACCTAAAACTATATACAACAAATAAATACCATATTTTAGAAATCTTTAGGACCTTAATACCATCATTACAACCATGTTAGGATCTACCTTCACCTAATTAGTTTTTCAGGTATCACAATTTCCCCTACTTGGAAAACATTCATCCTCGAATGACAATTGCCACTCTCCAAACACTTTAAAGAATAGGGATTCAATTAGAAATTCATGACCATATCATACAGCATATTATACAATACAAAAATCTAAGAGATCATCAATATCACCTATTCTAGAGAATCACAACACAACAAGAAACTAGAAACAAATCTATAAGTCGTTATTTTATGAAACGCACATGGTTCATTCCAAATAACAAAAACTCAATTTATATTCGATATCATGCTCATATACATAAGTGCTAACCAGATTAAAACAATTTTAGAACAAAGAATGAATTAGTCAATTTTGTGAAATTCTTACAGTGAATAGTCAAGATACAGGGAATTATGCAGAATTTTTTTTTTAAAAAATGCAACTTTTAGGCAGTTCATGATTACATGCTACTATGAAATATAGAACCACATAAACATATAATAACATAATCATAACTTCATAAAATTCACAATGCAAGGAATCAATGAAATTCAGTTTCAACAAGACCGGTAAACACAATGTAACATGGAACATACTTCTATGACATTCTACTCTCAAGCTTAAGTTTAATAGAAAATATGAAACAATCAATTAAGACTCACCATAATCCCCTACTTAGAAGGAACTCATAACACTAAAGAACATAAACTAACTTTCCATCAATCCTCATTCTCATCCGGCTTTGATCTTTTAGTATGGTGTGCATAGAAATGTCTCTTATTTGGAACATCATTGTTTGGAACATTACGAGCAACTTGTTTACCCTCTCTTCCTCTAGAAGCGATAGTAGTACAACCTCTCACCTTGTGTCCTTCTTTAACACAACCAAAGTAACTTCCGGTACCCCTTAGGCATTCCCTATAGTGTCTCTTTCCGCAAGTGACAAATGTAGGTTTTCCAATTTGAGAAACACCTCCTTTCTCAAATTTAGCTTTAGCACTCCTAGGATATACTTGGACTTGATCCCTCCTCTTGAACCTAGGATGACCTTGATCACTAGAACCACTTCTTTTAAACTTGATAGAAATCCTTCATGTTTCGCCTCGTCTATTAATTGCACATACACCATGAGTCTAGATAAAGTCATATCATCATGTAACATGTCCGTACGACGTTCCTCCTTCACTATATCGGCAACACCCAACAAGAATCTAATAACATATTCCCTCAGATTATACACAACGGATGGGGCATATCAAGATAACATAGAGAACTTCAAAGAGTATTTCTTAACACTCATATTGCCTTGTTAAGATTTATAAACTCCTCTACCTTAACTTCCCTCCTCTCACGGGGAAAGTACTTTTCAAGAAAAGCTTCTTTAAATTCTTCCCACTCAATAGGACTTGACTTCACTAGCCTATTATCCTTTCATTGAGTGTACCACATTTGAGAAACATCACTAAATTAATACAAATCTAACTCCGTCTTCTCCCTAGATGTAACCCCCGTAACACTCAACATCATGTACACACCATCTAGAAATTTTTGGGGATCCTCTCCCACTTTAGAGCTAAGAAAGATAGGAGCATTTATCCTCTCAAAGTCTCTAATCCTAGATGGCATAGTGCTCTCCACAACATTCACCCTTAGGCACCATACTCAAATTCACTTGAGTAGTCACGGCTCGGGCGAAAGACAGCAAAACCTCTCTAATATCTCTATTACTCAAATCTGAGTGAAACAGCGAACATCATTACCTCCTTCCGAAATAGGGAATTCATCATGTTGGGGAGGCACTTGTGCACCTTGAGTAACTTGCTCAACTTGAGGAGGAATCACCGGTGTCCTACTCGTATTCATCTTCCTAGAAACACAAGGAAAACCATACAAAAATATTACTCAAAAACTTTTACTCTATGGCACAACATACGAGTAGAGAAGAAGGAAACTCTATTTTCCTATAGCCTCTCGCCCATAGATGTGTCGCAACACACACCGATGGTCAATACTTTACTAGATGTGAGTTGATGAGATTTTTCGATTCCTAAGACTACTTTCATAAGCTATGCTCTGATAACAAGCTTGTCATATCCCGAGACCACAGCCTAGAAGTTAGGGCCAATCTCGAATTGCAATCGGTGTACTTGACCTCTCGGAGGTTTTCTATAAGCCCTTTCCATATTGTTCATCGCATATACATACTGGAAAGTAGTGTTGAATGAAAACTTTTCACAATACATTTGAATATCTTTAATAACATCTTTTATTAGATGTCATAGGAAATACTAAGTCTCAGTCTCATTAAAGCGTAGACACGAGTATACTTTGGGACACGTCCCATTCTTCAAAATATAGAAATACTTAGTCTATTACAATACATTGAAATAAAAGACGTAAAATACATCTATATATGCCCTTAAGTCAGTTAAGGACATTCCTAAACTCTGCTTGAATAATTCCAGAATCCAAACTCTCAATCACGATCCTTCTCACCGTTTACCTACACCTTCAGAGATAATAAAATGTATGGAATTAGTAAAAATACTTGTACTAAGTATGAGATTATGCATAAAATCATTAACACAAACATTTATTAGATCTATGCATATTTTTCATTGAAGTATCATATTATAATAATTAAAATAACATTTAACACCTTAGAAACACATAAGAAATCATTTAATCGATTTAGCGCATTTGAAGGAAACATTTCAGTGAACTTCTTCATTGTACAATGAACTTCTTCATTCTTAAAGTGAAGTTTCTTAATCTTTTCTTAGGAACTTATAGCATGTAGTTCCCTCTCTAAAAGCTAACCTAAGACTCACTTAAGTAATACAAGAGAGACCGCCCATAAAACCTATGTAGGCACACCTACATAATCCTTAAGACCACATACGATGAGATACACACATTTCCAACTACATCAAGCATAGATAATATTACATTCTCCGTCAAAAGGCTATCAAAAGACTTACTTAAGTAAATCACGAAGATAAAGTCCATGATTGACCTCTTCAAGACTATCTAAATAATCCATAAGACAACCTAAGGCTTAGATAACGTCCATACAATTAACATCTTCCCTATTAAGAGTCATTCCTACTACTTATCTAGGTAAGATACGAAGTGACAATTCCTATGCCCCCTTCACACCTTAAGTACACAATCCTTCACTACTCTAGGTAAGTACTTATTCATTTAACATACTTCATTAACTTAAGTCATTACATTCATTAGTTCATATACGACTCATTCATCACATGAGGAAATTCAAATAATGGTCTTGGACAAGACCTAGGGACTCTAACGAACACCTTCAAAGCCTATTTTGCATTGACTAGATACTGTCCCATACCACCACCTAAATTTTATAAAACTTCTCTAATGCATGTAGGTATCCAATATGATGATAACAGACAATAAGCGACATAGACCATGGTAAAGCATGGAATCCGGAGTTCTAACCTATTCGAATGAGGTAATTCTACTTGCCAATGGTAGAACTTAGATACATCCCATGTAGGCACATTGTTAAGGAATATAAAGGGCGTGCTTTGTACTCTTGTCTCATCCTTTAACTAGAGATACTTCCCTTACAATACTCACTCGGTGGTAGCCTTTGTTCTCATAGAGTAATTTACATTAAAGGTTCATATAAAGGGGTTTCATATCTAGTTCATAGCCTAATCAGATATGCCCTACCAAAGAGGTCCACTAGGACTACCTTACAATGGAGACAAGAAGCTCATAATAACTTCCCTAAGGGTTTATATGATGTTGTTCCAACAAACAAACCCTAAGTATATCGTTCTTTTACATGAAGGATACTATTACGGCTTTCAATTTCAACATTCATAACCTTACCACTAGGTTCAAGGTTTCACATAAAGGACTCTTTTAACTTCATTTAAGGTCGCATGTTACTCAATCATACAAGAATAGTAGGCTTTAGCATCCTAAGTCATCACATCTCATATTCACATTCATACATGCATCAAGTAAGGGACGCAAGTCAACCAAGACAAGACACAACAAACTTAACGTTAACATATATCACATATCATTCTAGAAGAACATAGAAATATTCATTATCATCTTTAAGGCATATTATACACTAACATATCATCATCAATATGATCCTCATAGACTCATATAGTCAAGTAAGAATAACCATCCATCAACCCTAAGATTATACACACAAAGACATAGTCATAATCTAACATGATCACCTAAATAACATCAATAGAAGATATACTTTTATATTACTTATCATGTAGATAGATATTATCAAACTTGACATAATAAACTATAAAAATTATCATAATACTTCAAGTAGTGCCAACAAGGTCATGATCATCATATTACATAATGTAATGCAGACAAGGCCATATAAATTTCAAGTAAAGCACATAACACCACCACCATAAGTGGACCATACCAATCACAATATAATTGAAGTATCATTAACATAAAAATAAATGAAATTAGGGAAGCGTACCACCGCTCCATGCTAAACACTTCAAGCCAATGCTAAATCATCGAATTCAATACCATAAGGCCCTTACCCATGGCCATGAACATCAATTCAAGATAAAAACTATGATACTCAATGAAACTATGTCAATTCAATATAGATTAATCAATTTATGACAATCTAAATATCAATTCAATACAATTATTGCATCAATTGATAGACCATAGAAAACTACACTAGAATTTATAAGCATTAATTCCAAATCACTTAAGCCATAAAGTAGTGAAAAAACTAGGGTTCATCAATTAATGGTTTCATAAGTTAATTGAGTTAAGTTATCTAATTAATAACGATTCAATAGATATTAAATGATTTAAAACCTTTAATGCAAGAACCCATGTAGAGATCATGAAATTGGACAATTCATCTTTGAAAACTTTACAAAACTTCTTTGAAAGTTGGGCTCCTTGATGAATAGAGTTTCAAGGATCAAAAACCATACCTAAATAAAGCTAATCCTCCAATTTGATGAAGAATATCCACTCAATTCTCCAATCCAAGCCGTTCCTTGAGTTTTTGCTCCAATGGAGTTCTAGAGAATTTCTAAGGGATTTTGGGTTTTGATTTCGAAGAATGAAATCTTTTGAATGTTTTAGGCTTATAAACATATTTAAAATACCCAAAAGACCCCTAAGTAACCGGCCTTTCTCTTATATGGGCATGGGGTGAATTTATAACTACACCCTTTAAACTTATAGTGACTGCACGCAGAGACAGTCTCCACAGACAGAAGACCATCGACGGCCCGTCCCTTGACCAATGGACCAAAAGACCATTGAAGTCCCGTCCCATTACCAACGGACCATCCTGTTGGTCCGTGGTCTGATATTGGGGCTGGTCTTTGGAATCTCCTTTCCCAAGACAAAGTTTCCATCAGCGACCCCTCACCTATGAGGCATCGACTGACCCTTTTGGCATCGATTACCTCTGTAGGTTAGGCTGTCTTGGGAAGCTTTGACACTCATGAAGGGTCCTTCGTCAAGGACCCTTGGATGGTCCTTGGGGATGTTTGACCAGATGTTTCCAACCCAAACATGGATTTCATCCAAAACGAACATGTAAAACTAAACGAAACATGCCAAGACACACAAGGTCGTTTCAAGGAAAACCATTTGAACATCATGGACGTTTGGCTTCCAAACCTTACGAAACTTGAAAAATTTTCCTATAAAACTATAATAACTTATATAATCACATCAGTAACCTCATTAATCAAATATAAACACACTAAACCACATATGAGGTACATAGGTGACTTAGTCATCGAACTTCTTGGTCGTCCCTTGACGTTTGTCTTCCAATGCATGTAAAACTCTAGAAACTGCCTTAATACCATATGTTATTCAACTTTAGGACCTTAGAACATCATGTAAACCATGTTAGGTTCTATCTTAACCTAAGTAATTTTCGAGGTATTAAAACCCCTTTCACAGTTGAGATCTCCAAGTAGACCCAATCACTTACCTCAAGCTCTAGATTCTGGCAGATGACTTTTTCCAACATTAAGCCATCTTCAGCCTAATTCTAAAAATTCGAAATTTTTTGATGGATTCACAGACTAACTCGGTGCCAATAAAGTAAAATTAATCTTCTTCAAACAAACCCACTGGAGACCTACATATTTTCCCATAAATTTCTTTAAACAAAGCCATAGAAATATTTAAGTGGTAACTACTGTTGTAGGGAAACTCTATCAATGGAATATGGTCGTCCCAATTACCCTTGAAATCAATAACACGCGACCTTAACATGTCTTTTGGAGTTTGAATGGTGCGTTCCGCTTGACCATCCATCCGAAGATGAAAAGCAGTACTAAGATTCACATTCGTATCAATCTCATTTTGGAATGCCTTGAAAAAGAGAGAAATAAATTGAGTAACCTATCCAATAGAACGGACAAAGTAACCCCATGCATCCTCGCTATTACCATGATGTACAATTTACATAGTCTTCCGCTGAAAAGAAAACCTTGACATGGATGAAATGGGCTGATCTTTTCATTCTATATATAATAACCTAAATAGAATCATGTTGCCTTCAAGTACTAGGCAAACCAACAACAAAGTCCACATTGACATCCTCCCACTTCCAAGTGGGAATACCTATATGTTGGGATACACCTCCTAGTTTTTGTTGTTTGGCTTTGACTTGCTGAAAATTCAGATATTTGGCCACAAAACCCTCTAAATCCTTTTTCATTCAATTCCACCAATAGACAACCCATATGTCATGGTTCATCTTAGTGGTTCAGGATTAAAAGAATTTCGTAAACGATGAGAATCTTCTAAATTTTTCCCTCTTAAGTCATCTACGATCAGAACACACAACCTAACTTGGTACCTAAGCACCCCATCTCCCCCATGGGAGAAAGCCTCAATGAACTTGTTAAGAACCTATTCTTTTACCTCCCTCAAAATATTATCTAGGTGTTTTTTTGACTTCACATAAACTACTAAGGGGGATAAGAAATGATGGTGAACTGTGAAACCACCCTATTAATAATCAACTAGTTGGATGCCTAACAGGGCAAACCTATGCACATCATGGGCTAAATCCTTTTTCTCTACTTCAATATGGGCCACACTACGAATGGAAATTCGACTTAGTGTATTCGCAACCACATTGGCTTCGCCGGGGTAATAAAGGACACTCATATCATTGACATTCAAAACCTCTAAGCATCTTCATTGTTGTAAATTCAATTCTTTTATACTAAATACGTATTGAATACTCTTGTGACCGGTAAAAGCATCTACATGCTTCTCATAAAGGTAATTTCTCTAAATTTTCAAAGCAAACACTACGACCACTAGTTCAGGGTCATGGTCGGATAGTGCTTTTGATGAATCTAGTGTTTCCTTGAAGCATAGGCAATCATCACCTTACCATGTTTCATAAGGACACAACTCAAACCTACTCGAGAAGAATAAAAAAATACTACAAACACATTGGTTCCATCTTGTAGGGTTAATACCTGAGAGAAGGTGATTCTATCCTTCAATTCTTGTAAACTCTTCTCACAAGCCTCGGATTGCACAAACCTTGTTTTATTTTGAGTTAAGTACAACAATTGCAAAAAAATGAAGGAAATATCCTAAAAAATCTTCTATAGTATCCTATTAATCCCAAAAATCTTCTAATATCAATAGGAGTTAGAGGCCTAGGTCAAACCTTGACCATCTTCGTTTTCTTTGGATCTACCTCCATACTCATGCTTGGCACAGTATGCCCAAGTAAAGCAACCCACTTACGCCAACACTCATATTTACTAAACTTAGGATAGAATTGGTGATCTTTAAGGACTGGAAACACAATTCTCAAGTGGTTCATATGATCATCCTAAATTCTAGAATATACAAAAATGTCGTCAATGTAGACAATTACAAAAGTCTCAAGAGATTGCTTAAACACTATATTTATTAGATCTATGAAAGACGTCGGGGCATTTCTTAGACCAAAAAACAATACATGAAACTCATTGTAACCATATCTAATTCGTATGTCCATTTTAGTAATGGCAACCCCTCTCGCCTTTTTGGGTGGATAAGCCAACACATGGCCAAGGCAAGATCAAGAAACCTCCCACGATCCGTTGTGAGGAACACGGTCGATGGGGATGGTCGTCGATATGACTTGGTGTTGTGAAGGAAAGGCCTAACGCTTGTGAAAAGTGATCTTCATGACCACTTGTATGGTTCGTGAAGTCCACCACGGGTCGTGGTGTTTCCTGTTGTTTGTGAGGCAGTGTTTATGAATTTTTGTAGCCAACTTCTCGAGGCCAAGGTAAGGCCATGTCGTCGTTCATGAACCGTGGTGAGGACCACGACTTGTGGTCCCTCTCGTTAAGGGTGTGGCAGTAGCCAATGGCTTTGGAAAGCCTTGGCCTCTTGGCCTTTGCTTAACCCCATTTCCATGGCACTTGACTCATGGACTTTACCCCTATACCTAATTTTTAACACTAAATTGTTTACTAATGTTTGGGGAGTCATATTACTATATTTAAACAAAACATTTACGCTCTAGTTAACCTATCATATTTTGAAGTATTACAGGATCAGTTGCCACATTTTTGCATAAAAATTGGATTGGATTGCCAAGTTCCGTCAAGGTAACTAGCTTCGATGAGAGGACCAATGAAGTGATAATACACCTAAAATGTATTGTTGATTCTTCATGGTTATAATTTTTTTATATGTTGCTACATATGCATGTGGTTAGTATGTTTCTTGACTTGTCTATGTTACACTAGTGGGATAGCTGTGTGATAATAGTACACGGTGGTTGTGTACTTATTTTGCACTTTCTCTTATTCTTTTTTATTACAAGGTGTTTTAAAGCTGCTATTAACAGACTTCATATAGAAGATCAGTTGACCATTTCAAATTCTAGGTGAGCTAGTTCACCGGGCTGCCTTGAGTTCTGTTTGGTTTAAGTCCTATATTTTTGTACTCATAATATTTATTAAGGTGCTATTTAATTTTGGGGTTGTACCGCTTGTTCTTAAACTTTTCGTTAATCGAGTTCAATACAATAACTTTCAGGTTCTAGAGGTTGTATTTCTGCAACCACGTTAGTTAATTTGTAAGTTCCTTAATAAATAATGTAATAATGCTTTTATATCTTAATATGACTAGTTTTTCGTTAAGTTGCTTGGTTGGGTTGTCGTAATGGTTCTCCCACCGGAAGGTTATTGTCGTAGACAATCATGACAGTTTGTGTCGTGATAGAGATTTTAAATTGTATTTTGATTTTTCTCCTATCTTTTTTCTAATAAGCATTGAATTTATTTATTAAAAAAATAGAAATGAGTAATGAATTTGCATTTTATGAATTGGTATATAGCTTTATTAATCTTTAGAACTCAATTATTATTTTTGTAGTAACCGTTGTTGATGAACATTTCTAACATTTTTTTTAAAAAAATAATGCATAAAGTGTTGTTCTCGGAAGTTAGAGAAAAATTAAAATATAAGTAATTAGTTTCAATGAATCGATGAGAAAGAAATGTTTTCTATGATAGTATTGAAGTCATATTACTAAAGTCATCCATCCTTAGATTAAACCAATCATTTGGAAAGTTGTTTGACGATCTTTTATAGTTGTATAATTCCTTTAGTAATATTATATACTCTGAATATTGATTTATGATTTCTACATAAAGAAAACTGAAAATATGCCAAAATCCTTTACTTTCTTAAATTCTTTCTTTGGTATGACAAAATATGTAAAAAGACATATTCTAAAAAACTAGAAATGTTATGTCCTATGATCTTCAATGATCCTATGGATATGTATATCTATGTGTTTCTTTGTTTACTTAACAAAGTAAAATTAAATTTAAAATTTCAAACATCTCACAATAAAACATTACATTCTTATTTTGAAGTTCATCTCTTTCTTTCAAGATTCAATTTTAAAAGAAAATATAAATTACTGCTTTATTTATATGGATTATCATTATATATAATTCAAGTATATCTTGATAATTAAAAATTCTAAATTTGAAGAAAACAAAATCAAAATAATGCATAGCTTTTTTTTTTTTTTTTTATAAAAAGAAGATATAATATAATACTATTATGTATAGCTTAAAGCTTAAGAAACAATGTGTTCAAAATTAAAGATTAAAAAATGTTTCAATAGTCTTGATATTCGAGAATTAAGGAAAATTAAGAAAATTTAACATGATTTTTTATAATCGTGCAATGTGCGAACTAATTCACAATTTATTTTTAAAGAGAAAAGAAAAAGGTGTGGCGACAACATATCTATGAGGTCGACATGAAAATGACTGCATTTAGGCAAGGGCCATCTCAACTTTTCATGCTAGTATTAAACATTAATTGAAAGAGATATAATGTAAAATAGTGTAATTTTTTTGAATCTAATATTGCAAAATGAAGTTGCAACTAATGTTGTTGGAACATTTTCCTTTGATGTTTTGGGGTAGGAATTATTTCGGTGCAATCGTTTTCTAATAATGGTTAATTATTGGGGCTTTGATTACATAATGAAGGTGTGGAGGTGATATTGAAGAATATAGAATGAATAGATTTTATATATTCTGATCTACAATAAATCAACTTGCTTATTCGTAGCTTGACTTCGATATTGTTTTTTTTCACATTTTTTATACTTATCAAATTACGATTCTAAATATGATATTTTAGGCTATGTAATTAAATATCATGTGTATTGTATTATATCAATCCTATTAGATTTATAATATTGAAGAAATTTTCACTTAACCCTTGTCTTGAGATATAGAAAATATGAGAGATGACATGTTAATTAGCATCCCTATTAGAAACTTGATAATTGATTTGGGTAAATTTTTGGGTTTAGGATATACATATAAAAATATGACTGTTATTAGTTTTGAAATATTATTGTGATGATTTATTTGGATAGATTTCATTGATTGGAGGCCCAACGAAAATGGAAGACTTAAGTCTCAAAGTGATTGTCATGTTATTACAGGCAAGTGGATGTATTGACCCTTGTTAAATTTATAGAATAGTGTATTTCTTTGTGGTATGCTTTGTAGAGTAAAGGGACTTGGTTTTGAGTTGACTTGTTCATATTCAATTATATTAATGCTCAAAAAGAGGTAAAAAACGACAACACGATAATTATTAGTATTTGATGTGTTGAGAATGATTTTAAAGGTTTATTGATTCATTGTTGATGTTGTATCACAATTGTATTGTTGAGAGTTGTGAATTTTTAAGTAAATGGTGATTTCCACATTAATTGTGTTAACATGTCAATTGTATTTCTTATGGGACATGGTTATGACAAGTTTTATGTGCATTGAGGAAGTATAAAAAAATTGAAGACGATGTACAATTTGAAGAAACGTGTCACGCGCCGCGATGGATTTTATGATTTGAGGGACATTCGTAAGTTGTGATGGATTTTGATTATCAAAGGTTTTTCATACGCCACGACAGATGCTTGAAAAAATATGTCTCTCACGAGTCGTAGATCGAGAAACAACATGTATGCATTATTGGGTTAGACATGCATCACTATGTGTTGCATTAAATTTCATTGCATTACATACTTTTATAATTCATAAACTTTTGAGTACCATTTTTTGAAATTTGTAATTTATGTACTGTTGATTTATAATAATTGGATATTTATTATTGAGCTATGAGTTATTAATATTGTGCATTGTTTGGTTGAGATGATTTTATACAGGTTGTCGTTGTGTTGGTTCATTTTGAGTTGTTGAAGTACCCATTTTATATATTACTCGGCATACTATTTAGGATTTCATTCGTTGATTACCACGTTGTTTGGTACTTACCCCTTGCTTATTTGTATAGATTACGAGCCTGAATTTTCATAATTATTCTCTTTTCTCTTTTTTTTTTTTGTGGCTTCGACAAAGATTTTTCAGGTAACTGTTTGTCATATTAACAGACCCTCTAGATCCTTATATTTGATCTCGTTCTATTGTAGAAATAATGTCAATTGAGACTTGTATTTTTCTTTATTCAGCGGCTTGTACATGTGACAACCATGTTTTCAGATTTTATATTCAGTTGATTATGATATATGCATTATTAGATATTATTAGTCTCTCTTTTTTCACATATGTATTTATTGTATCAGTTGGGTTTAGGCTGACTTTTCTTGGTGGGATAACGCAAGTCTCATCGCATCCACTTTTGGGTCGTGCCCCATTTTTGAATGTAAAAAACATTATTCTTACTATCGAAATCATTAAAATATTAATAAGTTATATGGAATGAATGTACAATCTCCTAAAGTCTTGTCGATATCCACTCCCACAAGTCACAATCACCATTCAATAACCTCCATCTTATTATTTCAAGTCAAACCAAAACATTAAAATAATAAACAGGGGAAAAATAACAACTTCAAATGCTAATGTGCTCATTTCAATAAGTCTTACAATATCTCTATTCGTAAGACTACAATATAATAAAACAAATAATTTTACTATTAATTATTATATAGGCTATAATGATAAAAAGTAATAAAAGTAATAAGCAAAAAGAACATTAAGTTTTACATCAAAGATAATTAATTTTTAGCAATATTACAAAAACCATTGTATGTAAAATTTGTATTACTTGAAACTTTTTTCATGTTCAGGTAATAAAAAATACAACTTATAGTTAAATAAAAAAGAATAATAAGTATACCTTTCTTGAATGATCTTGTGGGAGTCTATTTTTTTTTCTCACTAAAATGCTAAATCGAAATTCGATATGTTTATCAAAAGACCAATATCATGGAGAAGATGAACTTTGTCCATTAAAAAAAATACTTGTAGTAAAATAATTGAATCTCATATAAGTAAGAAATAATAAATTTTATGCGATAAAATACTATTTTGTAAAATTATAAAAAATTGTGATTCTTGGCCAAGAAGATGAGCAAGCTTAGCATAGTTAATCCCTAGCTTTACTATACACCTGAACTTGATTATTTGTTGTAATGGATGCCTCTTTTTATAGGACATAATATGAAATACCAAATGATATAATAAACATAACTATTAATATGAATTTGGAGTTCTGATTTTTGGGAGTAAGTATAGACAATTATGTTTTTACATTAAATATGACTAAATGGAGTAGTAATCGACACATTCATTTTTTGTAATAATAAAAAATCAAATAAATGAGAAAAAAGGAAATAGGTTCCTTCAAAATACAGTTTTCACATCACTTTTATCTAGTTTTATATTATATAGAGATATAAATTTGTGTCTTGAAAGTCAAACTAAATTATTTTGTTTCTTCTTCTTTTTTTTTTCTACTTTTTGTCTCTACCTTCTTTTTTTGCAGTTTTTTAAAATTTTCATTTTGTTTCTTTCTTCCTTTTAAAAAATATTTTTCTGATTGTTTATTTTCTTTATACTTTTGTTACTCATCGAGTTAAAAATATATTTTTTTACATTTTAAACTTTTTAAGATAAAATTTATTCCTCGATTCAAGTGTCAAAGTTCAAGCAATTTTTTATACTATTATTTTAAATTTTATATATAAAAGTTATAATAATATATGTTAAGTTCGATTTGAAATTTTATGAGATACTCTTTATTAATTTTGTTTAAGAGACAACATTTAGCAAGACTTAGTAGTACGACATTGTGACTTAATTCATCAAATGCTCTACAACACTTTCTTTAGAAACAATATTTATTTCGAGGACTTTTAAAGAACAAATTACATCTAAAGTGTAAGAGCTGAAACCATTTTGCTTGATTTATGAGATACTCTATAACTCTTTCTTATAAGGAAAGAATTAGACAAAATGCTTCAAAACAACAAATTACACATCATGCTCACTACTTGACACTACCACATTGTGCCTTCACTTATGAGATGATCTATAACTGATAAAGAACTAGAAAGTTGACAAGGTTTCAACTGAAATGATATATATAATAAGACGACAAGGCTATTACATCATCTAACATCTCAATGCCTTTCATATAAGGTCCTTCTAGCAATGGGATAATAAAGTGACTCATTCGGTGATATATAACTTTTGTAGATTCATGTGATATTAAAAAGAGATTTTGTGTTAACATAGATTAAGTGAAGGCTTGGATAACCTAAGTACATAATCCATCTCATTGGGAAAACTTACTTTTCTGAGTACTTTTTAATATATTATACTATTTACAGCAATATTTTTATTTCTTACCATTTTTAGCAATGCATAAAAATACTATGATAGTAATGATCTCCCATTTACTTCTATGTTTATGCCTCCTATTCATCATTTAGATCATCCCCGTAGACACAGCAAGTAATCGTAATTTGCTAAGACTGAAGGTTCGGTCACCTGGTCATTTGTTGGGCTTTTAGGTGAGTTTCCGTGTTTTGAAGCTTAAGAACCATGGATGGTCAATATTTTTTTCTAAAGTTAATGAAGATGACTTTAAAATCTAATTCAAAAGATTTTATAAACTCTAGAAGGTTCCTTTTAGGCTAGTAGAATGGCAAACATAATTCTCAGGGCTTTCTGCGCGAGACTATGGAATTAGGTTATTTAAATTTGAAGTTAAGACCCAAGTGTCATGATACGAGAGTATACCTTAAAAGATATGGTATTCTCTAATCGCGGCAAGACGTGCTTGAGCTCTCGGAGGTCTTGTATAAACCATTTGACAAAATTCATTACATACATGTATAAAAAGTAGTGTCGATTAAAAATTTTCATTACATACATGTATAAAAAGTAGTGTGGATTAAAAATTTTCACATGAAATAATAATAACTCAAATATCTCTTTATAGAAAATCATAAGAAAGGCTAAGTCTCAAAGTTGAAATCTTAGACACACGAATATCTTGGGACACATCCCATACATCAACATATAGAAATATCTATGTCTATTACAATATTTTTAACAAAGAAACTAAACCTAGTTTTTCCTCGGATCTATTGAGGACATATCCCAACTTTGCTTGAATGAATACTAATCCAAGGTTCCACTTCGAAGGAGTGCTCTCAAATGCCACCTACACCATTAGAGATACACAAAATATATGAAATTAGTACTTTAGAATGCAATAGGTATGCTGACATGCAATTAAAAACATGCGAAAAGGAAACTTGTATAAAACATGCTCTTTTTGTAGAAAACTTCATAAGACAAGTATAATATTCACTTAAAAGTCAACATATACACATATAGTCATAATACACAATATAGCATGAATTTCATTTAAAATCACATAACAGGTGACCCTCCTACAAAAGGTTATTCTAAGGCTTGCTTGACTGAGTTATGAAGTTACCGCCCATACAACCCCTTTAAACACACCAAAATGATCCTAAGGACTACCTAAGATAGGATTACTCCCTTTACATAATTTTAACTCCGCCAATACACCCTCTCAAAGACAACCTAAGCAACCCTTAAGGCTACTCTAGATAAGTACCTTTTACTCAGCATGTATTTAACTTAAGTCAGTATGTTCATTAAGTCAATTAGGAGACATTCAACAATTAAGGACTTTCAGATAAAGGTCTTGGACAATACCTAGGGAACCTACACACTAGAATCTTCAAAGCCTACTCATGCAATGTTTAGATAGTGTCCCATTACACTACCTAAACATTGTAGAACCTATTAAATACTAGAATGCATCCCACATGATGAGAATAGAAAATAACCGACATAGACCATACTAGCTTGGCATGGAATACATAGTCTTCCCTACTCCCATCGAGGGTGTTCTACTTGACATTGGAGAACTAGGACACATCCCATGTAGGCACATGGTTAAGGAATATAAAGGGTTTTTTCTTACTCTAGTATCATCCGAAGAAGAGTCACTCCCCAAGAATACTCCCTTAGTGCAAGTCTTTGTTCTGATAGAGTAATTCAATCTAAGGGCATATGAATAGGTACCATATAGAAGTCACAACCACATAATAATACTCCTAACCAAAGGGGGTCCACTAGGGATGCCACATAATGGTCAAATAGGATATCTCAACGAGTTTCTTAAGGATGGTTTCATGCCGTTTCAGTCAACCTACCCCTATGTCCATCATACACCCAAGAAGGATACTATTAGGACTTTCAACTTCAAGGATATCATAACATCCTTTCTAGAATGTTCCACATAAATGACCCTCTTAATAATGTTTAAGGTCACATTTCAATCACACATATACATACACGACAAAGGTGCTTTAGCCTACTAAATCAAGGATTAATATTCACATTCTTCATATATCAAGTAAGGGACATAGGTAGGATTCATATTAACATTCTTCATATATCAAGTAAGGGACATTGGTCTACCAAAACAAGACACACTCATTATCATCCTATCAGATGTACAATATCACTCAAGTAGCATGTAGGGTCAACTCAGAATACTTAAAGTCACCCTATAAACTCTAATGCAATCATTTACATAAGTCATTATCTGGTTCATATAGTCAAGTAGGGAGATTCACACTTTAACTTCAAGGATACACACATGAAGACATCACTATAACCTATCATGATCACCTATATTTAATTAGAAGAACACATACTTTGACTTCACATATACACATAAGTCATCTAGTCGTTCACAATGATCACATATCGAAGTTATGACATGATAATATCATAATTCATAAGTAATGTCGTCAAGGACACATTCTTTCACAATTCATAGAGTAATGCCGACGAGGCCATATTGTTTCGAAGTGTAGAACATAAGCACCGTCACCATAAGTGGACCATACAAATCATCATAATTAAAATACCTATCTACACAATATTGAGAAGGTTATGTCAACATACCACCAATCCAATGTCAACAACTCCAATCTATAGCCAATTCGACCAACTCAATCCACAAAGGCTCTTACCAATATTCATAGTCACCAATTCAACCAATAACAACAATATACAATGAAACAAGATAATACAATATGAAATCATAATTTAGAACAACCTACATACAATTCTAATATGCTTCTTACATAATTTAATAGCCTAAATCAAACTACACAATAAATCAATACATTTTAGATGTGATCAAATCACCCATAATATAGTAAAAATAAGGAAATCATGAATTGCATGGGTTCCGGGAGTGTTTTGTATAAAATCGTAAAATTAACATCAATTTAATCATAACTGATTGATCCAAAATGTTTAATGCAAGAACCCCTGGTTAGTTAACAAAATAGAACAATTCATCTTTTGAAAAGATCTTATCAATCACCTTGAAAATTGATTCCTTGAAGAAAGAGATTCAAGGATGAAAATAATACCTTAATTTATGATAAGCCATGAAAGTGAATTAGAATTAATGGAGAAACCGCTGGAATCTAAAATCTCCCTTCAAGCTTCGATGGTGTTCTAAAGAGTTCTTCTTTGGGTTCGGGGTTTTGATTTTGAATAATCTCCTTGGTTAGGGGTTCTAGACTTATAAATCTACATTATATACAACTAATACCATTAAATAACCACCCAAAACATTTTTAGAACAATTGGTGAATTTTCCAAAACACCCCTGTCTTTGCCGAGACACCTGCAAAAAACTTGCAGGTGTCAATCGACGGTTCTAATTGACACCATGTAGATCCATCCTCGGGCTGTGCTGGCAATCTATCGATTGGATCATAGAATCAACATTTGGGAGATAAATATAAATAAGGTAAGTGTCAACCTACGCCCGAAATGACGGGGCGTTATGGACCTACGGTCCATTGATTTCACCTAGTTTGTTGGACTGGTTTTTGACAGTTTTGCTCCCAAGTTGGGCACTTCTCAAGGACTCTTTGGTTGGTCCATGGGGATATTTACCGGACTTTTCCAACTCAAAGACATTTTTATACAAGATAGGTACCTCTCACATTAATTTCAGGAAAAATGAACACGTAAAACATGCAAGGCACACCTAAAAAGATAAGCACGTCTCATGGCAAATCTTTCAAACGTCATGGACATTCTTGGATGTTTGACCTCCAAATATCACAAAACCTTAAAAACTTTCTCTAAAAACTATTATAAACCATTTTAGAACTTTAAAAAATTATCACACATGTGTTAGGATCTCGTTTCACCTAAATCGTTTTAGAGGTGTTGCATTATCCGATACTTGGACAATATTCGTCCTTGAATGACACTTGCTTTATTTTTAGCACAATGAAGAAATAAAACTGAAGAATGGCAGAACATAACCTTGTAAAACAATACACAATTAGGAGTAACACCAATATCACATAATCAAGACTCAAAACACAACAAGAAGATAGAAACTAATCTACAACTCATCATGCAATAAGACCCACATTCTTCATTTCATATAGGTGGAACTCCTTCTCCACACATTTTAATTCTCATATACACCAATTCTATACACATTATAATCACTTCTCACTAAAAAAAATTTAGTCAAAATTTCAATTTCTGTACCGTGAACACCAAATTCCTTAGAGTGAAACATGCTCAATATTCCATAATTCAACTTTTAATCAAATTATGATGAAGGCATGAAAATATGAGAGACAATATCATATAAACTCATTTTACAATATAAAAATAACTTCATGTAATTCACAATGCAAGGAATCAATGAAATTCATTTAAATAAGAATCATGAACAGCATGCAACATGCAACATGCTACTATGACATTCGATCTCTCAAGCTTGAATTAAATAGAAGAAAAGAGAGAATGAATCACAAATTCACTACTCACCGTAATCCCCCACTTAGAAAGAACCCATTACTACACAAGAGAGAAACTATAACTCACCGGAATCATCACCCGAATTCTCTCCTTTAGCTTGAAGAACATAGAATCGATTGCTCTTTGGAGCACCACTATCCGGGACACTTGGAGTATCTTTATTGGCCTCTCTCCCTCTAGATACAATAGTAGCACAATCCCTCACTTTATGACCATCCTTACCACAAACAAAGTAACCTCCTATACTGGCTAGAAATTTCCCAAAGTGCTTCTTCCCACAAGTAGAACAAGTAGGCTTAACACCTTGAGAACAACTACCACCCAGAACCTTGACCTATGGATCACTACGTCCATCTTGGTTTGGAGCCCTTTTGTTTAACCTAGGTTTGTTTTGCTCATCAACTCTTCCCCTCTTAGAATTCCTAGATATCCTACTAAGCTTGCACTCCTCAATGGATTGTCCATACACCATAAGTCTAGAAAAGTTCATGCCTTGTGGAGCATGTCTGTATGACACTCTTCTTTCACAAGGTCGGCAACACTAGTCACAAACATACTCATATAATTCGTAGGGTTAGATACAAAGGATGGACAATACCTAGAAAAGAAGGTGAAATTCAAAGAATACTCTTCCATACTCATGTTCCCTTGCCTATGGTTAATGAAATCCTCAACCTTTACCTCCCTCCTCTCACGGGGAAAGTACATTCCTAAGAAAACCTTCTTAAAATCCTCCCACTTTATAGATTTGAATCAACCGGACTATTATCTTTCCTTTGACCGTACCACACTTGAGAAACTTCCCTCGATTGGTAAGAAACCAACTCCACCTTCTCTCTAGAAGTCAACCCCATAGCATTCAACACCTTATACACTCCATGTAGAAATTCTTTGGGTTCCTCTCCCACCTTAGAACCAAGAAATATAGGAGGATTCATTCTCAAAAACTCTCTTAATTTAGATGTCATGGTACTCTCTGTAGCATTCACCCTCCGATCAACACCCCTATGCACATGAGTCGTCATGGCTCAGAATAAAGCAAGTAGAACCTCTCGAATCTCCCAATTAGTCATGTGCGGGGGAACCACCGAAACCTCATTACCTTCACCTCCAATAGGTACTTGATCACCTAATGGAGGAACTTCGACACGTTGGGGATCTTGAACTCCTTGTGGATCCAATCAAGCTTGGGAAATGCCCTCATGCACTCTTTCTTCTTCCAATCTTCTTGCGGCCATTCTTGTTGTAGTCATACCCTATAATCACAAGAGAAGAGATAGGAATATAAACTTGTAACCTCAACGCTATTGGCACAACACAAGTGGAAAATCACACCGATAAACAAGACTACTAGACGTGGCTTTAATAAGACTTGGGATTCCCAAGGACTACTTCATAACCTATGCGGTGATATTGTGTTTGTCACGAACTCAGAGTATACCCTAAAGATATGTTATTCTTGAATCGTGGCACGACGTAATTTACCTTTCATGGGTCTTTTATATTCCTTTTGACATTATTCGTTGCATACATATATGAAATGTAGTGCAAAATTAAAACCTTTCACACGAAATAATAATACTTCAAATATTTGTTTTACAGAAAATCATAAGCAAAGGCTATGTCTCAAAGTCACCATCCTAGACACACGAATATCTTGGGACACGTCCCATACATCAACATAAAGAAATATCTAAATCTATTACAATATTTTTAACAATAAAACTAAACATAGTCATGTCCTTGGGTCTATTGAGGACATACCCCGACATTGCTTCAATGAATAGAAATCCAAGCTTCCACTTCAAATAACTCCTTTCAAATGCCACCTACACCTTTAGAGATTGAAAAAAATATATGGAATTAGTATGTATAAATGTACTAAATATGGTGGTATCCAATTAAAATCATGCTAAAAAGACATTTGGATAAAACATGCTTTTTTGTAGAAAAATTTGTACGACAAGTATAAAAGTCAATTACAAGTCAATATAAATACACATATTCACATTCCAAAATATAGCATCAATATCACTTCAAATCACATAAATGAGACCCTCCTACCAAAGGTTTTACTAAGCTTCACTTGAGTGAGTTATGAAGCAACCACCTATACAACCCCTTCACACAACCCAAAGTGATCCTAAGGACTACCTAAGATTAGATTATTACCATTACATCAATTTAACTCCCTACCTAGAATTACTCCAAGATTCACCTAAGTAAGGCATAAAGTGACCACCCATACACTCCTATCCAAGCCTACCTAAGCACCCCCTAAAACTACTAAAGATAAGTACCTTTTGATCAACATGCATTAAACTTAATTCATTATGTTTAGTAAGTCATTTATGATACATTATGCGGTTAAGGACTTTAACATAATGGTCTTGGAGAAGACCTAGGGAACCTACACACCGTCATATTGAAAGCCTACTCGTGCAACGTCTAGATAACGTCTCATTCCACTACATAAATTTTGTAGAAACTATCAAATACTAGAATGTGTTCCACATGATGAAAGTAGACAATAATTGACATAGATCATACTAGATAAGCAAGTATTACAAAGTCTTCCCTACTCTGATGGAGTGTGTTCTACTTGCCAATGGTAGAACTAGGTTACCATCCCACGTAGTCACATGGTTTAAGAATATCAATTATTTATTTTACTCTAGTATCATCAAGAATAATCACAACCTGAGCATACTCACTCGATGCTATCCTTTGTTCTGATAGAGTAATTTCAATCAAAGGGCATATGAATAGGTAACATATGAAGTCACAACCACATCATAATACTTCTCACAAGAGGGGGTACAATAGGGCTGTAAAATAGGATAGTTAAATGACTTTCTTAAGATTTTTTATGACATTCTATCCAACCAACCCCTAAGTCCATCATTCACATTAGAAAGATACCATTACAGCATTCAACTTCAAAGATATCATAACCTCATTTCTAGAAGGTTCCACATAAATGACCCTCTTAATAATGTTCAAGGTCACATTTCAATAACACATATACATACATGACAAAGGTCTTTTATCCTACTTATTCAAGGATTCATATCCACTGATACGCTCAAACTTACTTCTCAAATAAGAAGTAAAGCGGTCGTGTCAAGTAATTAACCCAACTAGTGAGGTTGGGATCGTTCCCACGAGGAAAATAGTCTAGACTTAACTTCAACCTGTTATTACTATTGTTCGGTTGATGACTTCCTTGAAAAGTAAAAACATAAAAAGGGGGGTTTGTATTTCCTAATGAGTAAAAATAACTAACGAAATTGAAAGAGACACTTAACAGTTTTGAAAGTTGGATTTTAATCAATTAATCAAAGTAACTAGGGTTTACGTGTTCCCCACAGGTTCATAACTTGATAATTCTAACTATAACAATTCTTTCCTAGTATCTTGCATGCAAAGTGATAAGTTATGTATTTCTAAATCCTTGGTCCGGCATCTAGAAAATCTCACTCCGCACCTTGGTCCGGCTACGTGTGTTGCTTTCCTAACCCTTATCTTTACCTCATATTAAGCATCGTATTCGATATTTGACTAAGTTATTACCTCGTACCAATCAATACTAGCCTATTAGATAGTATACACTAAATCTATGTTAATAATTCTTTTCCTATTATCTACCTCCTTGGTCCGGCAAGTAGCATTAAGGCGAGTTCTAACGTTGATCATCCGTTAAAAAGACTTCTAAGCGAAAGAATTATTAATACATGCAAGACACTATTCTAGAATTGTTATTTTAGTTAGGGTTTATCTCATTATTTGCCTATGGTTCCCACAACCCTAGTTATGGAGTTTAGTTACTCATAGCCATAAACACAATATTCAAATATATTAAATAAGAATTCATGTACTTACTTCAATGAGAAAGAATAAAATCCAAAAGGTTGCTTGATTAATCACCAAAAATCACTTGCAAGAATTCTCAAAGTAATCGATAATCTCACGAAAAGTCTAATGATTATTAAGAATCTTACAATACAATGTTCACCAATACGAAGTTTTAACAATCTAAGAGTCTAACGATCCGGTCTCTAACCTCAAAAACGAGGTTTTTCGAACTATTTATAAAAAAACAAAAACCTAATTAAACAAGAATTCTAATTGCTGGAAATCTGCCAAAACGCGGCTGGGTCGACGGACCTCACGACGGACCGTCGTGGTCACAACGGGCCATCGTGGACTCCGTCGTCCCATACTTGGTGCAATTTCTTCTGCTGCTTTCTTTATTCCCCTCAAAGGTAAGTATGACGGACCGTCATAGGCACAACGGTCCGTCGAGGGTCTT
>NC_028641.1:16570206-16570749 GCF_001406875.1 Solanum pennellii | reverse complement strand
AGTTTGAGTATAAGGATTACTTTTCAACACTCGCTCTCAGAACAAAGTCACACTCATTCATACCTATTGCCATAAGCTTGCCCTTATTTTCACTGCCTTAAGTTCGCTATACAACCCTTAGGATCACGATAGGACTTTCTTTGGCTTGTAACATAGGTTCAGGGTCAGGTAGGGTATATTTATAGGTATACTTTAGTGACTTTTTGCCCTCCTTGACATATCAACTAAACCTTCCCTTTTCTATCATTTTATCTCGCCCAGTTTCTCAAATTCTTTCCCTTTGCTCAATTTTCTCTTCTTTCTTCATTTGTGTAAGTGACTCTCTTCTTTTCTTGTTTGTAATTCTTGTATATTTTTCTTTTTCTTTACTTTTCTTTCAACTAATTTTGAGTCACTTTACTTTTGTTCTTTCTCTCTCTTTTGTTCTTTCAACCCCACTTTCCAGAGGATTCCTCAAAATAGCCGCCCACAACTCATGGCTTTGCCATGAGTCAAGGTACACAATACCAACAGTTGGGTCAGGGCCATAACGAAGGTTGTTTA
>NC_028641.1:16564305-16568606 GCF_001406875.1 Solanum pennellii | reverse complement strand
ACAGGCAAGAAAACCCCAAAAGAGGATAGTGAATTGGGCTACTCAGACTTCATCCTAACACTCACTATCCATTTACCCCACCCCCAACAAAAAAAGCATGTAATTTTCCCCAATGCATAAAATGTAAATACTAGAGTAGTAGGTGAAGCAAACCTGTGGCGCAAAGCGCCGTCGATCAGCAAGATGGTGGGTCCGGATCCCCGGAACCCACGTCCTCTGCAATCTGAACACCCTCAGTGGTGTCCTCAGCAACAACCGCACCATCAGTAGTGCCTGCTGCTGTCTCCACAGTGCGGGAGCTAGACGTCCCAACCGCTAACTGTGATGCTCTGATCTGGTGCGCCTCCTCCTCAGCAAGTGAGGCTCTCCTCGCAGCCTCCATCTCTCGGCGCTCCTTCTTCCTTTCTCGCGCCTCATCCTCTGCTCGACCCCTACGCCTCTTGGCAGTCTCTCGAGGGGGAGGTGGTGGAATTTCTGAAGTAGTAAATAGGGCCGCTAGCACGGTGTCCTCAGCAGGCTCGACAGAAGGGGCCTCAGACTCCGGCACCCTCGCCTCTAGGATCGTGTCGATGTCTGCCCAAAGACTATCGACTGCAGCCTGAAGAGTCGACACATCCACCGGAGGTGTAAACTGCTGCATCTTCCTCTCTAGACGCGCTTCTGACTCGGTAATCGAGTTCTGCATCCACGGCTGGATATGATGCAGAAGAGTGGCCATTTGTGCCTCTAATTTCTGGACCCTAGCAAGCGGGACCAGTACTGGTAGAGGGGCTGTGCGAGAGGAGCTCGGGGCTGTGGTACTACCCGGGATAGACTCGACCGGGGTAGTGTCAGTGGACGCCTGTGTAGCTGTGCGGGCCTGGGCTACCGTGTCTACCAGATCATCCGCAAGTGGTGGCAGCTCTAGACGGGGCCCTCTACGTGGGGCCAACTCATTGGCCTCGTCTCTGATGAGGCCGACGTCAACGGTACCCTGCGGGGTCTTCAACTGATCTATGTGCCATATGGGCACACCTGCGGACCTGCAAAGGGAAAAGATCATGCACGGAAAGGGGTAGGTGGTGGTGACCTTGAATGCCCTATCGTGCATGACTGCCTGGAGAATCCATGCAAAGTCGATCTCGAACCCAGCTATCATCGCCGCCATCAACACTGCGCGATCCCAGGTAACGATGTTGTCAGCAGCTATGGGGGAGAGGCAGTGACGGACAAGCAGCCACAAGAACTTTGCTGTGAATGTGAGGTTGGCCTTCTTGATGGCCCCCTTCGGCTCAGTGAGCTAATCGGCACCCTCTCCATCTACTGACAGGTGCAGGGCCATCCACCTCTTGGTGGTCTCTTTCAGTGCCGGCTCGCGCAAGAACTGTCCATCCTTTACTATCTGCCATCTGTAGTCAAACTCGGCAGTGATGGGGGTCCGGATAGCATCTGCACTCTCGCCGTATAGAAACCAGCGGATGGCTGGCAGGGAAATGTCGACCTGCACGCCCCGGACTCGAACCTGCTCCAGTGGGGCCTGTTTAGCGGGAGAAGCCCGCCTATCGATCTGTGATCGGAGAGTCGCTACGTAGGATGCGTAGAACTCTCGGACCATCTCCTCGCTGTATCGTCCCAACGGACGTGCTGTCCACTCCAAAAGATGCCTGGTGAAGAGATTGTGGACCTCAGGCATCGTGGGAAGTCTCCCTGTAAAAACCCGCCGCTCCAAGGTGAGTGTTCGAGTCATCACTCCTTTATCATTGAGGAACTTGGCGTCGGAGTAAACTTGAAACTGGCCGTCGACACACCACCGGTTTGGCTGGTCAGAGACTGGGGTGGGGACCTGAGCTGGCGCGCCGGATGTAGAGTCTGAACTGTCAGCCTCATCAGACGAGGCCGACAGTGCAGCAGTGTCAGGTGCGGGAACCTCTGCAGAGCCAGAAGCTTCCTCGGACCAGGATACTCCTAAGGAGCCAGACGCTCCTTCCTCATTCGTGGATGACCCAGAGGGTGTGCCGGTCAGTGTGCGCTCCTCATCAGACTGGGAGGCAGTGACTACGCCGGTCGCCACCTGTTTGGGTGTGGCTCTGGAAGCACGTGCAGCGCAGGAAGGGGAGGAAGTGCCTGGGGGCACGTACTCAGGGTCCCACTCATCATCAGAGCCGATGATCAACCGTGCAGACGGGGCAACAGACTTTGATCGCCCGCGTGCGTAAGTTCGGTCTTGCTTGGGTGCCATAGTAGATAGTACCTGCAAAAGATCACAATTAGTACGAGTAGTGGCAAACAAGACAGGCGAACCCATAAGCAATAAAACAGTGAAAATAATATGTAACTGCGGTAGAAACAGTGACACACGACGGGCCTGGTGACGGCTCGTCGTGACTATGACGGACTGTCGTGAGGTCCGTCGTATTGTACTTGGTCTCTGTATAAATAGAGAACCCTGAAGGAGAGTCTCTGACCAGCATGACGGTATATGCAGGACGGACCGTCATGGGTATGGCGGTCCGTCTTAGGTGTCCGTCGTAGGACACTTAGAAAAGTATTGGAGACCCTTAGCAGAGGGGTCTCTAACTATCATGACGGTCGTGCAGCACGGATCGTCGAGGGTACAACGGTCCGTCGTAGGTGTCCGTCGTTGGACACTTAGAAAAATATTGGAGACCCTTAGCAGAGGGGTCTCTGACCATCACGACGGTCGTGCAGGACGGACCGTCATAGTTACCGTCACATGTATTCGTTGAAGGACACTTGGGAAAAAAATGAGAGACCCTTAGAAATAGGGTCTCTGACAACCGGAACGGTTGTGCAGGACGGACCGTCGTGAAGACGACGGTCCGTCACATGTGTCCGGTAGGACAGGGGTGCTAGGGCTTGTGCAACGGACCCTACGACAGTCCGTCGTGGCTACGACGGTCCGTCGTCGGGGTCTCGTTCTGAACGACAGTGACAGAACTAAAGGTACCCTAAGCAACCCTGATGAACCCACATCAACCTTGTAGTGCTTTGGACCTACATGTGTCTAACCCAACTACCTAAGAAACTAACAATGCAAAAGCACCTATGTCTAGGGTGGTAAACATGGTAATTTCGAACATTTGTAACCTAGGTCAGGCAGAATCGTATAAAGTAAACAAAATACTATGAGGAACTAAGCTTAATACTAACTAGCAACAAAAATGCAAGATAAATGAGTATAAATTAGAGACACATACCGTAGAAATGGAGACAAATATATGCAACGGTACTCGGTGGCAAGGTAGACACCTACAGCAGCAGCTCCGACTAGTAGATGATAATGTTAAGGCTTTGGAGAATTGTGGGGGCAATGATCAGTGGGGGGATGTGGAAGTTGAAAAGAGAGGGGAGATGAGAGGAATAATGAATGAATGGGGTGAAAATGAGGGGTTGGGGGGTTTAAACGGTCAGATTTTGAAAAGGGTCCAGCCGGGTCGGGTCGGGTAGAATTCATTAATCACGCGACAGTTCCTCGACGACGGTCCGTCACAGTTGTGACGACCCGTCGTAGGTTCCGTCGTGTGTGCCCTAATTTCAATATAGCAGAAAAAACGTACTTGGACGACGGATGCATACGACGGTCCGTCGCATGCGCAACGGTCCGTCGATATATCCGTCAGTGGCTGCTGCGGAGTAGTTTTCTGCAGAATTTCCTGGTGATGTGCCTGCGAATTAAAAACCCATAAGTAGAAAAATGCTATCCTTTAAAAAAATGACAAGAATTGGGTTGCCTCCCAACAAGCGCCTGATTTATTGTCGCGGCACGACTGGGGACACTTGATTACTCAGCCTTCATCAAGATGGTTTGACTCTATTACTTTATTCCCCGATGCTTTATGCCCAAAATAGGGTTTTATTCTATCTCTATTCCTCTTAAACCACACTCCCTCCTTGGCTTTTAACTCAACTGCTCCATGAGGCAATACTTGGGTAATCAAGTAAGGGCCAGTCCATTTGGACTTAAGCTTGTCCGGAAGACAAGGCACCCCAGAACTGTCTACAAGCACCAAATCCCCAACCCTAAACTCTTGTTTTGCATTTTTCTGTTCAGTCTCCTTCTTCATCTTTTCTTTGTGGGATATGGCAGATACCGATTGGAGCTCACCACTCTGCCTCATGGTCCTACAAATGTTGAAGGTCGCTTCTTTAATATTCAACCGAAATGTCATCTGTCCCTTCTCCATATCAACTAAGGCTCTACCTGTGGCAAGGAATGGCCTCCCAAGAATAATAGGCACTTCGAAATCGACCTCACAATCAAGAATAACAAAATCAGCCGAAAAGATGAATAACTCCACTTT
>NC_028641.1:16533541-16561280 GCF_001406875.1 Solanum pennellii | reverse complement strand
AGTGTACGCTCTAACTCGTGATCGTAGGGAAACAACGGTTCTCTTCCTCTCCGTGTATTTGGCATTCAAGGAGGATAGTTCTGAAAAGAAATCAAAAACGATAAAACAAAGTAAAATCAAGAATTTATCAACTAAACTATAGTAATAAGTTCAAGTTAATCTAAAAGCTATTTTCCCCGGCAGGGGCGCCAAAATTTGATACGCTCAAACTTACTTCTCAAATAAGAAGTAAAGCGGTCGTGTCAAGTAAATAACCCAACTAGTGAGGTTGGGATCGTTCCCACGAGGAAAATAGTCTAGACTTAACTTCAACTTGTTATTACTATTGTTCGGTTGATGACTTCCTTAGAAAGTAAAAACAAAAAAAGGGGGGTTTGTATTTCCTAATGAGTAAAAATAACTAACGAAATTGAAAGAGACACTTAACAGTTTTGAAAGTTGGATTTTAATCAATTAATCAAAGTAACTAGGGTTTACGTGTTCCCCACAGGTTCATAACTTGATAATTCTAACTATAACAATTCTTTCCTAGTATCTTGCATGCAAAGTGATAAGTTATGTATTTCTAAATCCTTGGTCCGGCATCTAGAAAATCTCACTCCGCACCTTGGTCCGGCTACGTGTGTTGCTTTCCTAACCCTTATCTTTACCTCATATTAAGCATCGTATTCGATATTTGACTAAGTTATTACCTCGTACCAATCAATACTAGCCTATTAGATAGTATACACTAAATCTATGTTAATAATTCTTTTCCTATTATCTACCTCCTTGGTCCGGCAAGTAGCATTAAGGCGAGTTCTAACGTTGATCATCCGTTAAAAAGACTTCTAAGCGAAAGAATTATTAATACATGCAAGACACTATTCTAGAATTGTTATTTTAGCTAGGGTTTATCTCATTATTTGCCTATGGTTCCCACAACCCTAGTTATGGAGTTTAGTTACTCATAGCCATAAACACAATATTCAAATATATTAAATAAGAATTCATGTACTTACTTCAATGAGAAAGAATAAAATCCAAAAGGTTGCTTGATTAATCACCAAAAATCACTTGCAAGAATTCTCAAAGTAATCAATAATCTCACGAAAAGTCTAATGATTATTAAGAATCTCACAATACAATGTTCACCAATACGAAGTTTTAACAATCTAAGAGTCTAAAGATCCGGTGTCTAACCTCAAAAATGAGGTTTTTCGAACTATTTATAAAAAAACAAAAACCTAAATAAACAAGAATTCTAATTGCTGGAAATCTGCAAAAACGCGGCTGGGTCGACGGACCTCGCGACGGACCGTCGTGGTCACAACGGGCCGTCGTGGACCCCGTCGTCCCATACTTGGTGCAATTACTTCTGCTGCTTTCTTCATTCCCCTCGACGGTAATTATTATGGACCGTCATAGGCACAACGGTCCGTCGAGGGTCTTCGTTCCAAAATACTTCAACTCTTGGAATCTGGGTACTGGGATCACTTCTCTGAACTTCACGACGAACCTGCAGGACGGACCGTCATAGCCATGACGGACCGTCACAAGCTTCGTAATCCCACACTTGGTCAGACTTCCCCATCTTCCTTCAGCAGTTGCACTACGCTGCCACCTACGGACCGTCACAGGCACGACGGACCTTCATAAACTCCGTAGGTGGTCTCTTCTGCATTTTTCCGCTCAAAATCTCCGCATTCAGCTTTGGACAGATTTCCTGCAAAACAAAGAGAAACTTATATCAAAATTAGCACAAAGAGGCTTTCGGACACACTAAACTTAAGGAAAAAGTATTAATTATACCGTGAAACCACGGTATATCATCCACTTATAAAGAACCCATTACTACCAAAACAAGACACACTCATTATCGTCCTATCACATGTACAATATCATTCAAGTAGCATATAGGGTCAACTAAGCATACAAAAAGTCACCCTACACACTCTTATGGAATCATCTACATAACTCATCCTAGGGTTCATATACTCAACTAGGAAGATTCACACTCAACTTCAAGTATATACAAATGAAGACATCAATATAACCTATAATGATCACCTATATTAAATTAGATGAACACATACTTTGACTTTACATGTACACATAAGTCATATAGACCTTCACAATGATCAGATATCCAAGTTCTAGCATGTAAAATATCATAATTCTTAATGTAATGCTGACAAGCCCACATTCTTTCGCAATTCATAAAGCAATATCGATGAGGCCACATTGTTCACAAGTATAAGACATAAGCACCGCCACCATAAGTGGATCATACCAATCATCATAGTTGAAATACCTATAATACACAATATATAAAAGGTTAGGTCAACATACCACCAATCAGATATCAATAACTCTAATCCATAACCAATTTAATTAACTCAATCCACAAAGGCTCTTCCCAATAGCCATAGTCACCAATTAAACCAATAAATACAATATACAATAATAAAAGATAATACTATATTAATTCTTCAATTTTGGACAGCCTACATACAATTCTAACATGCTTCTTATAAATTCAATAGCCTAAATCAAACTACACAAGAAATTAATATATTTAACACATGACCAAATCACCCATAATATAGTCAACATAAGGAAACCATGATTTGCATGTGTTCGTGTAGTGTTTAGTCTAAAATTATCAAATTAACATCAATTATATCATAATTTATTGATTCAAAATGTTTAATGCAAGAAACCATAGCTAAATAACAAAATAGGAAAACATATTTTTTGCAAGGATCTTAGAAATCACTTTGAAGATTGAATCCTTCAATAAAGAGATTCAAGTATGAAAATAATACCTTAATTGATGGCAATCCAAGAAACTGAATGAGAATTTATGGAGAAACCAAGATCGAAGGTTCGATCTCCCTTCAAGATTCAATGGTGTTTTAAAGATTTCTCCTTTGGATTTGGGATTTTGAATAATGAACTTAGTAAGGGGTTCTAGGCTTATACAACTATATAAAATACCCATAATACCCTTAAATATCCGCCTAAACCATATTTAGAACATTTTGTGAATTTCAAAAAGAACCCCTGCCTTGGCTGAGACACCTGCAGAAAACTTACAGGTGTGAATCGACGGTTCCAATTGACGCCACGTAGATCCATCGACATGACATACTGGAAAACCGTCGATTGGATTAGAGAATCAACAATTGGGAGCTCAATCTCCACATGCTATGTGTCAACCTATGTTCCAAATGACGGGGCGTTGATGGACCTACGGTCAGTTGATTTCCCTTTATTGGTTGGACTGGTTTTTGACAGTTTTGCTCCTATGTCTGGTCCTCCTCAAGGACCATTTGGTTGGTCCTTGGGGAGTTCCCAAAAATTTCAAAATCAAATACATTTTTATACATTTTAGGGACCTATCCATTACTTTGAACCAAAACAAACACGTAAAACATGCAAAGGCACACCTAAACATACAAGCACGTCTTAAAACAAATCTTTCGAACATCATGGATGTTCTTGGACATTTTACCTCCAAACATCACCAAACTTGAGGCAATTCCTCAAAATACAATTATAAATTAGGACTTTAAAACCTTATGAGACATGTGTTAGGATCTACCTTCACCTAAATCATTTTAGAGGTGTTGTTCAAAGTTTGACTTTAGTCAACATTCTGAGAGATCAAGCTCGGATTAGAGTAAGCTAGCATGGTTAGATCCAAAATGTTGGTTTTGGTCTATAGCGACCCTTAGTTTGAATGACGAGTCTTATAAGATTATTCCCACCTCCCTAGTGGATTAAGGATAAAAATAATGTTTGAGGGTATGATCCACTTTGTAGAATATCAAATTTTTGTAGATTTACATATCTATTTTGTGTGTTCAATGTTCTGAACAAATTTGAAACACAATTAAAGATTTGGACTTTCCAAAACCAGTTGATATGCATCAACCGGTGCATGCCAAAATGGCCTTCCTATTTGTGGTCCATTGGCTGCGTTCTCGAAGGTCAATAAGTCAGGTTATTGCATTTGTGAGTCCCTTGATTCATTCGTGGGTCTCTTCCACATTTGTGGGGCCATCACTATATTCGCAAGATTATCGTTAAGTAGGTATTCTCTATGTTCTCTGAAAGAAGATTACACTAGTCTTAGTTAAAGACCTATTACGATGGTAAAAGAAGTCCCAAAGTTCAATTATTTATATATTACTCATTTTAGCTGATTTTTTTTTATTTAAAGTTCCTTATGTCTATATTTATTGAGTCTACGTTGTGGAGTTATAGTGAGTTGTTTGTGAACCTCCATTTGAGGTGAAATTGTAGTTTTAGCTACTATTCTTGTCTTTGATTGAGATTAAAGTTTTGCCTTATTGTATATTGTTGTTGTTTGTTGTTCCGAGCCCTGAATTGTGTTCTATTTTTTAACACAAGTTCAGGGTAATAATTAGGATCTTATGATAAGTCAAATCTAGAAATTTTAACTTGTATCCCACTATGAAATTAACCAATTTCCATTTTATGTGTTTTTTGTGTCTAAGTGGCCATCTTCATGTTTTGATCCTATAGTTGATTGTCTAGCTCTGTTTGGTAGATGTTCGGTAAAAAAGGCTCTAGCCTAGTGATTTAGAGCCCTTGCAGTCAACCTATAAGTAGCTAAGGTTTTCTAGGGTTATGGGTGAGGATGACTATGAGTTTTTTACTACTTACCAAGAGTGGATTTGTACTTTAGGCTTAGTAGACTCGAGATGAGCCAATTTCACTACATATCCCCTAGATGGGCCAACCATACAGTGGCGGCATAACTTCTTTTAGCTTTGTGAGGCCTTCTTGACAAGGATCATCCCTCACAACGTTATATATAATCTTCTGGATAAGTTCTTCCAGTTAGAGTAGACCTCCGTAACTATTAGAAAGTATGTGGGGAAGTTCCACGAGCTCTCACAGTGTGCCACTATAATTATTTTTTATGAGGAGGTAAGAGTTCAATGGTTTATCCATTGATTGAGACTTCGGTTGCATATTGACACTCAAACTATGATCTCCACTTTCTTTTCCATTCAAGATGTTGTTCATCATGCCCTCACTATTAAGAAGCTCTACTATGAGGCCAAAAGGGGCATCAATAAAAGAGCTAGATATGAGGGAAACTATAGTGGGTCCAGTTCAAGATTTAAATATACTAATGATATGACCTGATAGAAGTTTTATCAGGCTCACCCTAGTCATCATTTTCAAGCGTCACTGTAGTCTTTAGAGGATGATTGATATAGCCGCAGTGACGATTAATCCGGTCAGACTGATGGGTCCCAGTCTTGTTCTTCAGGCCATAGTGGTAGTTCTTCCTGGTATCAATCATCTTCGGGTTGCTTCAATTGTGGAGAGTTTTATCACTAGGCTATAGAATTCCCTTCACACAGGAAAATTGCTCAAACTCCATTGATAGTTCCACCAGCTCTACTAGAAACACCCCTAGCTAGGGGTCGAGGTCAATGTTTGGATGTCAAAGTTGATAGTAGGATATTTGATGTGATCCATTAGGAGGTAGTCTATGTGGTAAGAAAGATTGACAAGGAAAAGGAAAACAGGGCCATTTCTATTAACTCTAGAGAAGGAGAAGGTTCAGGTATTAGATGATATGATCACAAAGATTATTCTTCTACGCAATTAGTCCACATCGACTTTATTTTTCTGGCTCTATCTATTATTTTGTGTCAGAATATAATTCTTCTCATATACGTATGATTTTTGAGCCTATGGTATTACCGATACATATATCAATGTCGTGGGTAAGTCTTTAGTAATGGTTGAGATGTTTTAATCATGCTTAGTTACTGTCAAAGGATGTAACACTCTAGTTGACCTTTTTCAACTTTATATGCTTGACTTCAATGTGATTCTCTGCATGGATTATTTATTCCCCTATTGATCAGTCTTAAATTTATTCTCTAAGACCATAATTTAACCATGCGTTGTATACCTAGTGATATGACAGGGCTCCTTTAGTAGCACACCATTGCGCGTTATCACTTCTATTCAGGATAAGAGGCTAGTGGCCAATGGGTGTTTGTCTTATTTTTAGTAAGTGTGTGATTTTAGTAGGGAGGTCCCTCAAGTTAGGTCAATTCAATTTGTCTAAAATTTTCTAGTCTCATTTTCAACAAACCATCCTGGCCTACCCTATATCTTGATATTAGTCTTTCAATTAAGCTTGAGTCGCGTAGTCGACTTATTTCTATTCCGCCATTTCAAATGGATCTTATGGAGCTCAAGGAACTCAGTATTCATCTTCAAGATCTATTGGGTAAAGGATTTATCACGCCTAGTGTATCACCTTAGGGTGCTCCCAATCTTTTTGTGAGGAAGGACGGTATAATGCACATTTGTATTGATCATATGCTACTGAATAAGTGACAGTGAGTAAACGTTAACCTATCCTTGGAACGATGATCTATTTGACCAACTTCAGGCTGCTAAAACATTTTCAAAGATCGATTTGAGGTCCAGTTCCCATTTGTTGAGAATTAGGTAAGTGGGCATCCCTAAGATTATATTTAGGACTCGACATGGCCACTATGAGTCCCTAGTAATGTATTTTGGGTTTACAAATGCCTCAGACCATTATGGACTAGACGATGTGGGTGTTTAGATTCTATCTTGATTTATTCATCATTGTATTCATAGATGAAATTCTAATATTGTCATACAATATGAGTGATCATGAGCACTATTTGAGGATTGTGCTTCACATTTTGAGAGATCAATGACTTTATGCCATGTTCTCACAGTGTGTGTTTTTCCTTGAGGATGTATCATTATTAGGAAACATCGTTTACAAGGATAGAATCATGGAAGATTAAGTAAAGATTGAGGATATTTGTGATTGGGCTAGGACCATATTTTTAGTGCGATTTGGAGCTACATCAAAAGAGCAAACTTCTACAGATGGTTCGTAGAGCTCTTCTCCCTTATTGCAACAACTCTAACCTAGTTAAGTCGTCTTGATGTTCCCTGTGAGTTGTCCGAGGAGTGTGAGTTGAGATTATAAGAATCTTAAGTAGTTGTTGATTAGTGTTTCCACATTGACTCTTCTAGTTGAGGTAAGGTGCTTCACGGTCTATTCTTACACATCAAGTGATAAATGAGGTTGTCTATTCATGTAGCTGGTTGGGTTATGACTTATGAGTCAAGGTAACTTAAGTCTCATGAACACACCTACTCAAATCATGACCTGTAGTTGGAGGTGGTAACTTAAGTTCTATTTTAGAATTTAGCATGTAAGTTTATTTAGTTGTAGTAGATTGTTAGTTGGTGTTACAGTTTGCTAGCTAATTTGCAGCTATATAACTTAAGTGGTCATGGTAGTAACACAAATATTTAAGATGCCAACGTGGTTGACTTGAATTACATGAAAATGAAAATCATTCGAAGTACAAGAGTCGTCTTGTTAACTGTTACACTAGGGAGGGTTTTTTGTGTGTAATCAGAACAATGGTAAACTTGCTCCACTTGATAGAGATTCCAGGGGTTTAGCTCGTTAGGATCCTCATAAGAATCTTCGAAATTTGGTGGATGTATGTGGGTCATTCATTTTCAGGAACATCTCACTAGAGTCCATATGGTTGATAATATTCCCGTTCTCTTTGATGGATGAAGCTATGAGATGGTAGGCCAATATTCAGAATGATTCTATAAAATGGTGGGAGGAGTTGAGTCAAGATGTGTCATAGATGTTCTTTCCTCTGTCAAAATTTGTATATCTTAGGAACAATAACCAAAACTTCAAAAGAATTGGAGGTGAACTTCATATGAGACATGGTTGCAGTTCAAGAAATTACTCATACAGTGTGTAACACATGGTGTTACGAACTACATGATGCTACAATAAATTGATTGTATCCTTGATCCGACCAATAAGGGTTTGGATGATCGACTTGTCCAATGTTGTATGACGAGACAATTGTATGAAAAATTGTTTCTAGATGTTACGACCAAACTTAACTGAGCAATACATACTAGAGAGGACAAATTGTCCTCTTTATTGAACATGAACAAAGAACGAATTGAGAAAGACCATGATCATTATGAAAACATGGAAAAAAAGATGATCCATCTCGATTTTTTGTGTAAAGATTTCACGAAACATGGATTAAAAGGGGTACATATGGTCGGATCAAGTAGTTGGAATTGCCTTGAAGATGCCAAGTTTGAGGTATTATACAATGAGAAAGTACAGAATTTGGAAACCAATTTTTTTTGGGGGGGGGGGGGCGGTTTCTCATCTAAAATACCAAAGAAAAGGTGGGAAAAAGGTTGGAAAAGGAACAAGATAATGGTTGGTAATATTAGAGAGTTGGAAATTGGAGAGAACATGAGGATAAAAAAATAGGCACCTTTTTCGACATGATCCTCCAAGACCAAGAGAACCAGCTTGACGTAGGCTAACCACATTAATAAAATGCACATAATGATCTTTAACATGGTTAAAGGGGTCCAACAAGGTGTTGAAGGACATGAAAAATAGCTTCTCCATTATAACTCAAATGGCGATATGTCCTTGAGTATTAGTTAAACAATTGTAAATCTAAATGTCTCAATTCTTCATTCATCTCAATACATAGTAAAAGGGATCTTTTCCTAGTGATACCATCTAAAATCCCAAAATTGTGGTGGGAAAGAATTGTGTCGTGCCATAATTTTAATTAAGGAGCATCAAAATTTTATAGGCTCAAATTACACCTCTCGAAAGAAGTATAAGTTATTGTTATCATGTAAAAAACCTAACTTTCAAGGTTAGGGTCGATCCCACAAGGCTAATGGATTAGACTTAAGATAACTCATAATTATAAATAAGTAACAATGTTTACAATTTTGAGATATCAATAGTCGATAAAAACTAGAACATATGTGTTCCCCACGAGAACTAAATATAGTATTCCTAATAATAGCAATTTTGTCCTGGTGTTTGACTTGCAAGGCCGATAAGTTGTGTATTCCTAAGTAATTGGTATTATATTAAGAAACTTTCACCCACGACTTGGTAAATCTACAGGTGTGTGCTTTACGAAACCTTACCTTTACCTCGGATCAGCCCTTATCAATTAACATAGGGTATTCACCCTTTCTCAATTTATTAAAGTCAGACTATTAGATAGCAACAAATAAATAACTAAATGTTCCTTGTTTAATTCTTTTCTCATTCTTTAACCCCTTGGTAAGGGAAGTAGAACAAAGGCAAGTTCTAACGTTGCGTACCACTAGAATGACTTTTAAAGGAAAGCATTAATAATCAAAACATAAAAAATATTCGAGAATTACTTATTTATTAATCATATGTTGTTAATTGCTCATGGTTCCCACAACCCTAGTTGTGGATTTATCTACACATGATTGATAACTCACATTTCATATAATTTTTAAGAAAAATCATGAACTTCCAATAAAAGTAGCTGAAAAGTGGAATATTCAATTTCAAATCAAAAGAAAACTTTAATAAAACCAAACTTCAAGATTTAAATTTGAAAAAAAGTTTGCAAAGAAATCTGAAAGTAAAAAAAAATCCCAATATTGTCTAACTAATAAAAATTTAACTAAAAACTAACATTTACAAAAAAAAATCATAAACAAAATAGTAAACAAAACAACGAAATAACAACTCAGACACAGTTTCAATCGATGACACGACCTATGGACACTCTACCTCGATGGATCAACACATGGAAATATTTGTGTAACGACCCTA
The DNA here is from genome assembly GCF_001406875.1 of Solanum pennellii. Taxonomy (NCBI): domain Eukaryota; kingdom Viridiplantae; phylum Streptophyta; class Magnoliopsida; order Solanales; family Solanaceae; genus Solanum; species Solanum pennellii. The sequence continues at coordinate 16,551,574 of NC_028641.1, read as the reverse complement.
AAAATTAACTAGGGTGATCTAGAACTTAACTTGTGTTTTTTAAGTTATTAACTTGTTAAAAGGATTAAGAATACATCCAAAAGGCAGCTTTTAAGAGTTTTGAAGTCTAACTTCAAGGGACGACCAAGACATTCAGAAACTAGTCTTTGGTGTGCTAGTGTGTACTTGTATGTTGTGCATGACTTTATGTGTTGTTTGGAGTCTAAAATCAGTAGGGATGGACCTAATACCTAGAGCGAAATTTTTGGGGTCAAAATATCTGGCTACGACTCCCCAAGGCAAACCTAAGGGTCCTTGAGGGGGACCCAAGTCTTGGTCAAGTTGCTTCCAAGACAGCTTGCGACCAGTAGCATTGGAGAAGCTACTCCGCGTCGCGGACTTGCTCAATCAATGGGAAAAAATTTCATTCGCTTCCCGGAGACATAGAGGACCCTTCTATCCCAAAATTATTTTCCAAGAAACTTCATGGAAAACCTCCGGGACGTGGACTTGTTTCTCGATAATAATTCCGAAAGTATTTGACTTATCTAAAAGGGTTTAATTAATGTAAGGGTGTTTTGGTAATTTTGGGGGTATATTATATATTGATTTTAGGTCATTATATACTCCTCCCCCTAATAAAAACCCCAAAGCCTCAATTAGAACTCTAAAATTTCAAAACCCTCAAAAGTTTTTCGCTCCCAAAAGTTCTCTCAGATTTCATGGAAACATGCCGTCAAGATGGGGCTTGGGATATGGATTCCAATGGATTTATTCTTCCATTTCCTTGGGTTTTAATCTAATGAGGTATGGGATTTCTTTATCTAAGGCTATCTATGACCTTAGAGCCAATTTCAAAGTGATTCTAAAGCTTATGGAAAAGTGCAATTTTACATCTAACACAAGGGTTCTCACATTAATCGATTTCAAATCATTGGATATGATATTATTGATGTTACGTTGATTTTTTCCAATGAAAAACTCCACGAACCCTTGATCTTCTCAAAACCTTAAATTCTTCTTATGAAGTGGGTCTATTACTTATGATCTCATATTGATGGAATTGTTATTATAATGATTTTTATAGTTGATTTCTATTGTTAATTTTGCTATTATATATTATGATTTTTTGGAGATGTTAAGGAATGGTGATCTTAGATATTGGAAGTGGTTAAGTTGACCTAATTCCTTCACAAATGTTGAATTGATATAGAATTGCTCTATTGTGGTATGATCCACTTTTGATAGCAGTGTTTAATTCTTATTCTTATTATGATCATGGCCTTGTTCGTTATGTCAAGTAATGTGACTATGTAAAAGGTGTTATGGCATATATGAATGTATAAAGTAAAGTTATTATGTGATATATGTGTTGTCTTATTTGATGTTCGTAATGGAGAGGTGTTCATGTGATATTAAGGTGATCTTGTATAACGTTTTGTGATATTGTAAATGAAATCATGTTCCTTTAAATGTTTGTATGGGATGATGATAAACTATGAATAATCTCTATATGTTGATATGGTGTTTTGTTTAGGTGTACCTAGTTTTCCTGACTTGATAAATGAAAGTTATGTGAATGTGATATGTTTACTTGCAAGTCTTAGACACCCTTATCATGTATGTATGAATAAATTAAAGAATGAATAATATTCTAGGATCATTTGACCTAAAGTAGGTACCCTTCTATTAAAGAGTAATGTGAAACCTTGACTATGAAAAGAAGGTTAGCAACGTGAAACCTTGAATATAAAAACAAGGTAAATAAAGAAGCCTCGAAGTGGTAGACCTATATGGTGCCCCTTCATAAGTGGAACGACAGACATAGAGGTAGGTTGGATTGAACAACATGAAACCATCTCTAAGAAAGTCATAAGAGCTATCGTAATGAACCTTCATTGGTCGCCCTGGTGGTCTCCTTCCTGGTACTGGTATTATGAGTTGGTAGGACTAAGAAAAAATATCTTCTCAAATACTATTATGTGAATGAACTTTCTCTATGAGAACCAAAGCAAAGGACCAAGTGGAAATGCTTTCGGTAGTAGCTCTATTTGAGAATGAGACTGGATTACAAAGAAGCCCTTGATGTCCCCTAAACCGTGTACCAACATGGGATGTGTCCTAGTCCTATCTAGTATGGTCTATGTCAATTAATTTCTATTATCATTATGTGGGATGTGCGCTTGAGTTATTGGATATGTTCTATAACGTATATGTAGCGTAATGGGTTGTTATCTACACATGGCACGACTAGGCCTTGAAGATACTAAAGTGTGTTCCCTAGGTATTATGTGAAGTCCCCTAATTATATGATTGACTTCTAAATTACTTATGTAATGTATGTCCTCAAATGGTAGTATGTTTAATAGAAAGCGTCCTATCTAGGGTGGATTTGAGGAACAATTAGGTGTGCTTGAAGAGGGTGTATGGGCGGTCTTTTTATGTCTTACTTAGATGGGCCTTAGAGAAACCTTTGGCATAGAGTCTAGATGATGAAAAGGATTTCTTGATGAATACGGAATTAAGAGCTATATGTTGATGCTACTTGAATATGTCTTATATGTGATTATTGACTTGTACTTTGTCTCTTAAACTCTTATGTCAAGGCTTTTATCGAAATGTCATGAACGAATGTTTCTATACCAAATATCCCTTTTTGCATGGCTTGTATACTTGGTGCTTAAATGTTATAATCCATTTTTCCCTTTTTGACTAAAATGTAGGGATTGGAGGTTTTGTATGCTATGAAAGATTGATAAGTTTCTCAGGATTGAAGATGAATCTTTGATGAGTTCTCATAGATTCGAGGAAAAGATCCACATATTCTTTTTATGTCGTTTTTTTCTACTTTAAGTTTCGTATGGGCTTAGCCTCAATATTGTAATCTAAAGTATTAGATCATTTATAAGACATACATTTTGTAAAGTTAGATGTTCTAAAAGTCATCCCTTTGTTTATTAATCAAAGTGTTCCTTGTTTGTAAAGAAAGTTTTAAATTCTTAATTATTTTTTAGTATCATATGCAATGAATGATCCATGTGGCTTGTATGATACCTCCTAGAGGTTGAATATGACGGTAACGGCTAGCGGGTACTCATGGGTCATTACTAACTTGCCATCAGAGCATAAGATTTTTGGTATGGTCATATGTGATCTCATAAATCACATCTAGTAGAGTCGTGTTCATAACATTAAGCGCACCACATTATGAATATAAGGCTATTGGGTGCTAAGAATGTTTCAGTTCTTCATTCTTCTAATTGTGCCTAAGAGTTTTTTGTTCTATGATGTCTTTCCCTCGTTCCTTTTGTGAAGGTCCTTTTAGTGGGATTTTGCCTTGTAAGGGTTTTGTTGCAAGGAGGAGGGAGAAAAAAAGGTTTTGTGTGACTTGATAGATGGGAAATAGAAGGTTATGATGATGACCTTAGGTTGGTTGAATTACCTAGAAATGGTGAGTATTTGTGGTAAAACCCATTTTGGGTAAGTTGTGCTTTTGAGGTAGGATCAAAGAGATGATGAAATGTGGTATTACAAATGTATAGTGTCATGAGTGAGAAGGTTTGATGTTAGTAGGATCCGACTTTAGAATGGGAAGAGGTGATGTTTGAAAGAGCTAGTTAGAGATTCTCCTAGTAGGAAATGTTCTGGCTAGAGGGTGAGGCTTTTTGAGAGTCTTTGGTCTTCATGAGTTAGTTTTGATTAATGTTGTTGTTTCAAGGGATATTGTTAATAGAAGAGTTGGGTGAGAACTGTATTGGTAAGGTTGATGGTTTCTTGATTTAGATTCTTATAGTATATGCTCATGTTGACCTTAGATGTGTTTACCTTAAGTGGGGAATGGTATGTAGGGTAGTAAGGTTGTTGAGCGTGAGATATTCTTACCTTTTATCCATGTGACTACTAAAGCCTTTAAGTAACATTTCTTAGTAACTTGATTCATGTTGGAGTCATTTGTGAAAAATGACTTTCCAAATATTCTCCTTAAGATATGCATGATTAGATCGAATTCTTGTAATATGAGAAAATGAGTTTTCATAAATTATATTCCCTCATGTTCATGTGATAGTATATATTGTATATTTTATTCATGAGGAAACATTGTGAACATGCCTAAATAGTACATGAGTTAACTTGTTGAGCATGCCTAATCTCTTAAAGAGAAATTGCCTTTTGAGCCTTTATGAGAAAATTTTCTGAAAGTGCCTTCTTGAAATGTTTCATGACTGTACTTCGATGAGAAATCTCATGATGTGCATATTTAAACGAGCATGAAATAAGTTCCTCCAATAACATGAGTAATGGTAAAGAATGATTCATAAGGAGTTTGTAGACGTAGTTCTACTTTCTATAATTGAACGAAGTTGTTTAGGCTTTTTATCTGGACTGATGCTCCTCCTAACTATGTGTATGTATTATGCTAGTGTATGCATTAAACTGGGTTGTTTGCTTTGGTCGTTTTCCCTTTAAGTGTTTAAGTGTAATTTGAAGACAAATGTTTCCAAATGGAGGATAATGTAACGAACCCAAAAATTAAATAGGGTTATCTTGTCACGATCGGGGAGCACCACCTAGATGTAACTGCGTTTTTGCCCTCAAAGAGGTCTTATACTTTCCCTTTGCATACATCATTGCATAGCATAGGTAGATAAAGTGCAAAAAAATTTAAACATTTCATATGAAGTTTAATTAGACTTCTCATTTATAAAAATAGTCTGCATAGTTGTCTCACAAAAATCATCTATCATAGGAGTACAAGAGTTGGGACATAGCGTTACATCATTACAATAAAATTTCATAAGAGAATACAACATTGTCTTTACAATATAGGATATAGAACAAATGTATAGAGACTAATCAAATATTATAGCTAGAATAGTAGACTTCATCCTCTGACTTTATTACTCACCAACAACTTCAGAACTATCCAAGTCTTCCTTGAGAATGGCCTTGAAGATCTTTGTAACAACCCGGAAATGACTATGCTAAGTAATACCTAAACATACCTTGAATGCCTAGATTAGACTGGATTCACACGAAATGATGCGCATGAAACCAGACCTCCGAAACCATGTACCAACCAAGCCAACCAACTTGGTGAGTTAGTTGATCTAGGCAACCCATGTAGTGCACCTTAATATTAAGATTCACCCGGATAAGTCTTAACCGGACTTGGAAGCGGTAATATTACGTTTGGAGGGTCTAGGTGTAAAGTGGTCTTTTCCAGGCTAAGGGTAGCATTGTAATTACCCTAAGTATTTTATTAATTACTTAATTAATCAATGAATATAGTGGACAATTCGGGTGGGGTTTACCCGAATTGACCCTTTTTTGCGAGATGAAATCCACCCAAGTTCGATCCTTGGTGGAAGCAGTATCAAGTTAAATTAATTGGTATTTAATTATCTAATTTATGTAAGGGAAAATCAGAAACTCCTACTCCTAAACTTCCTCTCACATATATCCACTTTCTTTCTCACGCCTATCCACTCTCTTTCTCACGCTCATTATTAGTAAATGGAACAAAAAAATCAAAAAAAGTTCATCACTCTTGAAGAACTTCTATGGTAAAACTCAAAATATAAATTAAACTAAAAATGAAAACATTTTTCAAATGGTTTGTGTGTGAGGTTTCGTGGAGAAACATTGTTTTTCGTGGGAATTGGCAGCACTTGAGATCAGATTTGAGAGGTTTTAAATTAAAAAAAGGTATGATTTATCTTCCTCTTGGTCCCTTTACCAAGTGACCCCTAAGATTCAGTCGAATTATAATCTGAAAACTAGGAATCTTCCCCTTTGCATGTCCCTGTCACTAGCTCCCATCGATTGTTGTAGGTTGGGTATGTTTGCTAGTAGAATTCTGGAATGTAACGTGTTTTCGTGATGATCATGTTCATGTATGTATGTTAAAAATTATGTGATGATAAATGTGCGCAATGTGTGTGTGTGGCTGTGTCTCTTGGTCTCGAATTCTAGCATGAAAATGGTACGAATTGGAGTATCAAAATGGTATGTTAAATCCTTGTGTTTTTGTATGAAATTACTTTGAAAAATCCATGTAATAATAAATGAAATGTCTAGAGAATTGGCATAAATATCTAACGTACAAAGAGTTGAGAAAAATGGACTGGAAACGATGACCAAATTTCAAGAAATCTGGAAATTTGGTCTCGGCGAAGCATGGCTTAAATTTTTGTTTTTTTAAAAAAAAAAATTAGGTGTGAGGTCATTAGGGATTGAACCCAAGACCTCACCATATGCAAGCTACTGAAAATTTTACAATAAAAGTGACGTTAGGAGGAATCGAACTTGGGTCTTAGCCGAGTAAGAGAAGATAGAAAATAAGTTATAAGAAATGAGGCACATGGGATTCAAACCCGTGTGTCCTTGGCCGACATTAAGATTAGTCCATGCATGAATAAAAATAAATAAAATGAGGTGGGTGGGGATCAAACCCAAAACCTCTCGGATAGGTGAGAAAATTAGGAGAAAATCTATAGAAAAATAAAATGAGTTTGTGGGGGATCGATCCCACACCCTCTTGGTCTCAAAGGAAAAAAGAGAGAAATAAAGAAAAAAAAAGAAAATGTAGGTGTTGGGGATCGACCTCGGGTCCCCCAATGCCGAAATTTTAAATAAAATTAATACAAGACTAAGTGTTTCTCAAGGGATTTGAAATCGAGTTCCCTTGCCCAACTCAGTATTGATAGATAAGTCTTATGTGAATAAATATTTAATTAATGCTGCCCATAGAGAACGAACTCGAGACCTTGGTTACTTACAAGATGCATAAGTCTTATACCACATAATCTTGGGTAAGTATGAGTCACTTAGAAGAATTATGAATGAAGCCTCATGGGTTGTACGTATGGGATCATAAGTCCAGTGTACGTATAAAAATAATTGAACCTAAGATATATGTGTCAAGATGATGTGACCCTGGAGGGTTAGTAATAGTTTCAAACCCAATAAAAGTCCAAGTATATTGGCATATGACGAAATGAACATTCACGTAAAGGGGTGAGTAATTATGAAGAGCTGATATGCTAAAGTTTATGAATGTGGTGACAACATGATAAGAGGATAATATGAAAGATGAGATCAATCTCAAATGAGCCTAAGTAAATGTTACCCAAAACCATACTCACATATGAGAGTCTAAGATTAATAAAGAGAGCAGTTGGTAAGAACACAATGACAGTATTGAGATTATTGCACACTTAATACTAATAATGAGATGAGTAATCATCTAATGAGTAATGATGCCCTCATGCTAGAAGGCAACTTCTATGATGTGTAGATAAATGTAATGAAACTTTATACGGAGCACCGATAGGATAGCTATGAGTCGCGATTCCTTATTTTTGGAACGTAGAGGTTCGTGTAAATCTCATGAAATGAGGCTGTCCGTTTAGGAAAGTATGGGTCTTATTTTATCTCCTAGTGTTTGAACCTATGAAGCCAAAATAGGGTTCTAGTAAGGTTCAATTCCCTATATACGCTAGCATCTTTTGGTTTCATTTTGGCAAGTGATTCTACCTCTTTTTGGTGTGGGATAGACATTGGATTTCATGGAGCTCACATGATTTATGTCAGTTAAAGTTAAAGTTCCCAAAGAAAGAATGAGGTCATCCTCAAGTAATGCACACAATGAAATGAATGATAACAAATTTGTTTTGATAGGATAATCAAGAGGTGAACTATACTCAAGTAATGACACTAGGTCATTCTTGGTCACCGCATAGTGAACCCGATGAATGTCTTAAACAAAATTCTAGGTATATGAATGCACAAAAAATAAGTACGTATGAATGAATGTAGCAGATTCTGTGTTTGATAAAGAAGGCTCCCTAGTTGAGGTCCCATATGTTGAGCCCTCATTTGGGAAGTCCTAATGTTAAGTCCATCATTCCAAGGTTTCACGACATATGAATGAAATATATGTGATATATGTATGTGCTAAATGAAGTATGTTATATGTTGTGCTCAATATGAAAAGAATGATGATGCATGTTACTCTCATAGCATGACTTTTGTAATCTTATTTGGCAAGTCCAGCTGACTTGGCTTTTCATAACTCATATCGTTAGGAGTGAACTCTTCATAATCATGCATGTCCTTGGTGTGTACTTGCATACACCCATACTTAGTACAAGTGTGTACTAATCCCATACAATCATGTACTTTTAGGTGCAGGTGCAGGTGGACGCTAGAGATTACAAGACTACATTGAAGCTATCCGAACGTGGAGCATTCATCCAGACTTTGTAGGCCCTCATGCTTTAGAGGATGCTTATCTATTATATTCTAGCTTAGACGTAGGCATGAGATGGTAGAAGATGTTCCACTAATGTTTCTTTCTTACTTATTTTCAAACGTTGTATTGATGAAATTTTGGATACATTATATTAATGCAGTTATGATCCTTCATTTGAATATCTTATTATAAGATGGTTGATGTGAACTAATGTGATATAATGAAATTCTTACTATGAAGTCTATGTATACCTCAAAGTAAATAAAAGTTTTAAATTTTCCACTAAAATTAACCTATATGATTTCGTGATAACGTATGTAGGATTGTCTGCGACCTTCGAGAGGTCAACAATGCCGGTTTTGGCTAGGTTCTAGACCCCGGTCGTGACAGTCTTCAATGGCCCGAACCTACATTATTGTAGAAAATATAAAAAAATATGGGTTAGTACAAACAATATGTACTAACTATGGAAACATATGCAAGTAAAATCTTTGAAAACATGCACATAGGGACATTTTGTTTAAAAGCATGCTAATTTACTTTGAAAGCCTTATGCACACACAAGAGCATAAACAAGTGAATATTCACAACAACATTAAGACATGTTCATATCCATATACAAGAATAACATCATCATAAAGTCATATCAACATTTCATGTTCCAGAGTTCAGATCATCAAAGCATACAAGACCCTTACTCATAATCCCAATTCAAGCCTACTAGTGCAATGCTCATGTTAAGCCTCATAACCCAACATAAACCAAGTAAACTAGTAAAGAGACCATAAGTAATGTTTTTCCCTCATATAACATCACATCATGTGTAGTCATCGTTATACATAGCAATTTAGACCAATATTATGTCCATCAAATGAAACCAACATCATATAAGAGCAACATTATATAGAACCAACATTATGTATTTCATTCATAACATATGTGCATAATAACTACTCCTAGGACTCCCCCCAAGGCCAACTTGTGCAATGCATATGCAAAGTCTCATACCCTTACCTACACTAAGTAGTAGCACTTAAGTGATCCTAGTTACTCTCTATCTTTATTACTTTGATGTATTAATTTTACCTTTGCGAACATTCGACATAACCAAAAATAGACCATGTGAGATAAACAATAAATTTGGTGTCATGAAACCCTACACCCAAAGAAGGTGCTCTACTTGCGAAGGTTATACAATACATAAACGTAGCATCTAGGTGGAACCACTAGATAGTCTTCCTATATGGAACATACTTAAGGAACTAGGAGATGTGTATTGGAAACCTTTTTATGCTAACTCGCATTATATTATCCATCTCATGAGAACAATGGGTAACCTACCTTCCATCTCGGGAAGGGACACCTCCCATTGGCTAGTTTGCTTGGTTCTAAGCTATATTCCCTTTTTGAAGTGTCATTGTATATTTCTTAATATTATATTATTGTATAGGCTTTAGAAGACTAACCCCTTGTATTATCGTGATCAAAAATCTGAGGTCTAGAATGAGACTTTCTTTCCTCAATACCCATCATTTAGTGAGATCATCACATTATAGTCATAATAGTAAGGTGTACAATAAAATCACTTTCAATCTTTCATGATCATACCCTTATCATCATCTCACATTTATCATATTTATAACATGCTATCATTATAATTATCTCATCATCTTACTATCCTACTCATATTTTCATACTTCAATTTGACGATCGTCATTAAGAATAGACCAACATGATTGAAGTAAAGTTTGTATGATCTTGAAACTCATTACGAATGATTTACAAGAATATCCTTCAAGACCCACCCTAAATTAAACAATATTTATCAAATAAACCAATCACCATCATCATATAATGGTAAATTAACAAAAATCATATCCAATTACAACATCCCTAATGATCTATCAATGTAATGCATAGTTAGGGTTAGTAAAAAAAGACATTGATGGATCTTTTAGGGAAATTAGATCAAAGTCTAAGGAACTACATCAATCCACAAATAAATAACCATAATCCATCAATATAAATAAAATAAAATCAATATCACAGTAAACCAATTTGATAGATAACCCACAAAATTGGATGAAAACTATAGTTTTGAAGAACATAATAAAACTTTGAATAACCTCTTGGCTAATGGAGTTCCAAGAGTGAATATATTTCATACCTTGTTAATTCATAGATAATTGTACAATAAATCCTTTATCTTGAACACTTTATGAAGCTTGAGCTTGTTCTGTAATGGGGGTCTTTGGGGTAGTGAGAGTAAGTAGAGAGAAGTGGGAGTTATTTGGGTTTTGGGATTTATGAAGTGTTAGGTCAGTTTAATGACTTATACACCTTTTATAGTCCTAAACTAACAAATTAAAACAGTCCATAACAACTAATTAATTAAGTAACATATTACCTAAATATCCTTAATTTAATGGACTTAAGACAGTAAAGTGGGGGTCCAATCGACGACACCCATCGACGGACCCTCGTCCCAACCACGGACCGTCCTGGTCAATGGTGTTTTGGGACAGAAACTTCTTTTAGGGGGATTTTGTGAAAATTCTATGTTTTTACCAGCGATCACCATCGATGGGCCATACTCCCATCGATGGCTCGTCGTTCACTTCATCGATTGCACACTATATTGACAGATTTTTAGGGTCAAATGTTGGGTCCTCCTTGAGGTCCCTTAGGATGGTCCTTGGTGAGCCATACCCGAATGATTTGAACATAAAAACTCTCCAATGTATATCCTAATACTTTTCACCAAATTTGACTTTTATTGGACTCTTTAAACCACTTGAAATACCTTAAGGCACACTAGATCACCTTCACAAATCTCCGGACGTCGTGGTCGTCCTTTGGCATTTATGTCTTAATACCTCCTTATCAGGTTAAATACACTATTTAGGTATTTAATTCGGATTACCCACTTCGTTAGGCTTTATTTTATGTCATAGAACATCCAGGGTGTTACTTATCCCCCCAAAGGAGCATTCCTCCCCGAATGACAACTTAACATTTTTATAGGGAAAGAAAGAGACTCAATACTAGACGCCCAACAACAACAACATGAATATAATCATCATGAGTCAAAACTCATAGGAGGAATACTAAACTCCATTCAACACAAAAATAAAAGCATTACACATAGCAACTCAATTCATAATTCATTACATATAAGAGGGTACAATTTTATATCACATAGTCAGGAACTAGCTTCTCAATTTCAATGTGAGCTCAGAATGAACATCAAAGAGTTAACACACAATTCTTCTCAATACAACATCAAAGAATGACCACTAATGTCACGACCGGAGATCACCCCCTAGACGTAACCGGCGTCTTCGTCCTCGAAGAGGAATTTGACAAGCCCTTATCAGTCGTTATAACATATCATAGGTCAAAAATGCATAAAATTAGAAACTTTTACATAGTGATGTAAACATAGACCTCTCACATATCATATATGGAGTTTACATAGACTCCTCATTTGTTGAAGCTTACATAGGCTTCTCGTTTAGCATAACAAACATTAAAGAGTCAAACATATTGTCTCACATGTAGAACATCTAAAGAGTATTACAAAGTTGGGCATAATCCCGTACACAAATAAAATATGCCAATATAGGGTTACAACAATAGTCTTAAAGGATAAAGGAATGAACAAATGTCTTTAGACAAAACAACATCATAACTAGGTAGAAAGCAGCACCATCCTCGAACACTGAGAACCTACCAATAACTTGGTAAATGTCCATGTCATCTTCAAAATGGCCTTCAATACTTCAATAGCCTGAACCTCCATATTTGTAGAAATATAAAGAATATGGGTTAGCTATCCACTTGTACTAAGTATGGAAATATATGCATATAAAACCTTTGAAAACATGCTTAGAAGGACATTTTTTTCAAACCATGCTAAGTCACTTGTAAAGCATTTTATGCACATACAAGGGCATATACAAGTCAAGTCGGATAGTTTCACTCATGTACCATAGGTTGCCTAGAAGCATAGACTATCACTTTCCCATGTTGCATAAAAACACGCCCTCGACCAACACGGGATGCGTCACAATACACAACAAAACCCTTTCTACCCTCCGTTAAGATAAACACCAGTGCGGAAGTAAGCCTATCTTTTAACATTTGAAAACATCTCTCACATGCCTCCGACCACTAAAATTTCTTATACTTAAGGGTCAAAATAGTCAAGGGAGATGCAATGGATGCAAAACCATCGACGAACCTCCGATAATAACCTGCTAAGCCCAAGAAACTCCTAATATCGATTGGAGTTAAAGGTCTAGGACAATTGTTCACCACCTCCGTTTTCCTTAGATCAACCTCAACTCCAACACTAGAGACGATATGACCAAGAAATGTCACCGACCTCAACAAAAATTCACAGTTGCTATAGTTGGCAAACAATTGATGTTCCTTAAGGGTTTGCAATACCACCCTCAAATGACCCATATGATCACCCTCATTCGTTGAATATACAAAGATGTTGTAAAAAAAGACAATGACAAATGAATCTAGGTAATTTCAAAACACCCTATTCATTACGTCCATAAACACGGACTGAGCATTGGTGAGACCGAAAGATATTATCTAGAACACATAATGACCATATCTTGTTAGGAATGTCATCTTTGGTATATCCTCCCCTCTCACCTAAGTTGGTGATACCACGAACTCAACCAAATCTTAGAAAATAGCTTTCCCCTTGGAGTTGATCAAACAAGTCGTCAATATAAGGGAGAGGATACTTGTTCTTGATTATAGCCTGATTGATTTGGCAGTAATCAATACACATTCTTAAGAACCCATCCTTCTTCTTCACAAACAAAACCGGAGTACCCCATGGATAAATACTAGGTCTAATGAAGCCTTTGTCTAGTAAACCATTGAGTTTAGCCTTCAACTCTTTCAATTTGGCCGAAGCCTTCTGATAAGGAGGAATCAAAATGGGATTCGTTTCGATAGAAAATCAATACCAAAATTAAATTTTCCGTTCGGGAGGAATACCGAGAAGGTCATTACGAAAGAACTCAGGAAATTCACTCACTACGCGGACCATTTTAATAGGAGGAATTTTGGAGTCTAGATCTTGGACTCTTACAATATGGTATAGAAAAATTTTAGAGATCGTTTTGGATGCTTTTACACAAGATATGATACAACCTCTATCAATAGAATTTACCCTCTTCCACTCTAAAATGGGTTCATTTGGAAAGTTTAATTTCACCACTCTTGTCCTACAATTAATCAAAGCAAAGAAAGCGCGCAACCAATCCATGCCCAATATAATATAAAAATCTAACATATCTAATTATATTATATCAACATAAGAAACTCTATTGGGCAACATTATTGGACAATTTTGATACACACATTTTCCAACAACCGACTCACCCACCGGAGTAGACACTATAAAAGGTTCATGCAAAATGTCGGGTAAAATATCAAACTTTTTAGCTCCAAGAGGGGTAACAAATGACAAGGTGGCACCCGCATCAAGTAAACTATATACATCTATGGTAAACACTTTGAATTTTCCGGTCACCACATCGGGAGAAGTCTCTTGTTCACCCCTTAAGCGAAGAGAATAGAAATGGTTCTTCTTAGGAGAATCACTAAAACCACTTGCTTGAGCTTGACCACCTCTCTCTTGACTCTTCATGTTCGGACAATCTCTCATCTTGTGACCACTCTTTCTACAAATAAAGCAATTTCCCATTCCTACTAAGCACTCACCAAGATGACCCTTTCTACACTTGGCACATGTAGGCCTCTCATTTGGTGATTTTCCACTCCTTCCCTTTTGAACTCTTGGTTTATGTCCCTTGTCATTACGAGCCTTAGGAAATTTTAATGGAACTTGATTAGAAACCCTCTTCTTAAATATAGGCTTGTCTTGTATTTCAAGCCTATTCTTTGAAGAACGTCCATCAAATGATCATGCCCTCTTAGAATCTCTACTCTTTCTCTTAGACCTTGCCTCCTCAACTATTCTAGAATGCACCATAAGACACGAAATGTTCATATTTTCATGTAGCATGGATGAATGACACTCATCTTTATGTCCTCCGACACTCCTGTCACAAAGTGGATCATTTGGTCTCTAGGATCGGAAACCAAAGAAGGAGCATACTTTGACATATAATGAATTCCAAGGAATAGTCATGAACACTCCTTCCTCCTTGGCGAAGGTTGATAAACTCCACCACTTTTTCCTTCCTAGTATCCCTTGGAAAGAACCGATCTAGAAAAGCCTTCTTAAAGATCTCCCAAGTCAACGGACCACTCCTCCATGGCCTATTATCCCTCCAGTGCACATACCATATTTGAGCCACGTCCTTGAGTTTATAGGTGGATAACTCGTACTTCGCACTTGTAGTCAACCCAATAGCTAAATGTATTTTAGAGACTTCATCGATGAATTCTTGGAGGTCTTCATCAACCTTTGATCCATAGAAAATAGGAGGATTCATTCGAGTGAATTCCCTTAGACGGGAAGACATAGTAGTGATTTGTTGATGAGGAAGGGGTACAAACTCCCAGTGTGCTTGGGTCGTCATAGCTTGGGCTTGAACAATGGCATCTTGAGCCAATTGAATGAGGGTAGCCCTTATATTTTTATCCGTCAAGGGTGGAGGATTGATCTGACCTTGTTTAAAATTAGTATCTTCTTCTAGTGCAGGAACGTTCTCACCATGGGGAGGAGATCCCGCATTGGCAATTTCCCCTGTACAAGTCTTCGAGCCGCATTCCTTCGAGTGTTCATTCTGCCTATAAGCACAATAATAGAATTAGATGCTAAAGCACACCATAAGTATACTCTAATGTCATGATATAGGACTTCCAAGAAAGAGAGTGATTCCTAGGCATCACATAGGTTCCTATTCATAAGTGTGGCACGCTTCACAATTATGAATAAAAACCTACATACACGTGGTAGAGATAGAGACATAACTCAACGATATTCAACCTGGCTCTGATACCATGTTTTCCACATTTGGGTTTACCCCTAGATGTAACCATCGTCGTCAACCTCTTTGAGGACTAAGACTAGCCTCTTGGTTTACATCATCACATTCATGAGTCAAAGTTTGCGGCAAATCTAAAAATATTACTACATATACTTGGAGAAATATATAGACCTATGCATAAACATAATATATATATCGAGTATACATAGACCCTTCGTATAAGAAGGTTATATAGCCTTCTACTTCTATTGCACATAAATATATACATAAGATAGAAGATAGTATTAAGGGTTGTCTCATCTTATAGCATCTAAAAGGCATAGAAATTTTTGCATAGCCCTACATAATTGTAAAGAATCCACATATAGGCATATATAATTCATTCTTAAACGAAAGCGGTATTAACATAAAAGTCTTTTAAAGACAAAGCAACTTCGTAAGCAAGATATTGGCATCGACCTCATAAAGTGATGACCTACCCACTTGGATGATAGAGAATATTCAATACTTTTTCAAGTCGTCTGAATGAGCCTTCAATGACCGAAACCTAATGTTTTTAAGAAGGAGGAAGAAAATGGGGTTAGTATGCAACTTGTACTAAGTATGAGACCATATGCACATATAATATCAAAACATGTTAAAAAAGGAACACTTAGTTTAAAGCATGCTCATTTACCCTTTTAAATAGTCTTATGCATAATCAAGCAAGTCATACCAATTAACAACACATGCTTATTAACTCAACCAAGTAATATGCATATCGACATACTTGAGCCCATAATCTAATACAACTCTATCATCAAGGAATGACATCACAAACATGAGTAATAGTTAATTATATCATATAGACAATACAACTACTCATGACTCCTCATCGAGTCAACTACTGCAATGACCAAGAAAATCCCCATAACCTTACTCAACCAAGTAGTCTCAACAAGAAACGATGACCAATGTCTAACTTCACATAACATAATCTTTAAGGACACATAACATCATACTTTAATAGTACAACCCAATTACATGTTCAAGAGGATAATCATCACCATATAATATCATTTATATTGTAGCATCAACGGGTTGTCATAATATACATCATTATCATATACATACATAATATCAACTTCCTAAAACTTCCATCAAGGTCAACTAGTGCAAGGCATAAGTAGAGTCCCATACTCCTACCTAGGCTTATTAAACCTCTAAAGTCACCTTAGTTAGTTTTTACTTCATTACTGTATATTTATTTAGGGAACTCTTAACTTAACCAACATAAACCACAAGATCTAATTGTGAAATCCGGTGTTGTAAAACCTTAAACCGATTGAAGGTGGTCTACTGGCCAATGTAAAACCAAACATAAATATAGCTGTATAGGTGGATCCACTAGCTAGTCTTACCATGGGGAAACATAGTTCAAGAACTTAGAGATAGTATATTTCCTCTTGATACCACTTAGTAATTGAGGTCTCCTCTCATGGGAATCTATTGGATGAGTATTCCTCTTCGGGAAGTTAACATATCATGTAGAACTATAAGGCAAATCTTCCCTATGGGAAGTCATCACCTCCCATTGTCAAGTTCACTCGGTGCAAAGCTAAGTCTTTGAATTGAAATTTCTTTAAGACTTTAATTATCAATCATAACTTAGTTTAGGTCATACGGTCTACACCTTGTATAATCATCATCATCAATAGCTCAATAAGAATTGCATGAGTATAGTCCTTTAATCATAATTCATAAAAGTGAGGTTAACACATTAAAATTTCATATCATAACAAGGTACATTAATAGTCATCACAATCCTTATATCACATACACCTTATCAAACTCATAACATAATCAAGACATTTTATTTCAACATCATACCACCCTATCAATACTAATACAAGGCGTACTCCAATATAAAATCATGACTTAACCATAATTAATCACAATTGGTAGTGAAGATTGAGATTCCAAGTCTTACTAAGTCTTCTCTTTAGTTCATCATTTAGGCCTTACTATAAACCTTCAATTCAATCCAATTTAGATGTAAACATCATAATTCAAAAATAAACATGATAATAATACTAGAAGAGTCACTACACCATAATTCAATACCAAATCAATGCTTAAAACAAGATTACTTAGGCCAATTTCCATAATCTAGTGCACTTCTCAAGATTAGAATGAAAGAAAAAAATTCATTCCAATTCATGAATGATTGGTGTAACAACATCTTCTAATAGTGATTTAACCCATAATCAAGACAATTAAATCAATCACAACCCAATTTACATGCTCTTCAATTTAGGTCAAATCATCACAAATTAATATAATCAAGTAAAATTACATGTTAATATATTAATTATATCCTAAAGAAACTATAAAAAACTTATTTCATAACATCAAATTCATAGTTGAGTTAACCCACTTGGAAACCCAACTTTTGAAATCCATTTTGAAGGAACCCTTTGAGGAAAAAGCCTCAAAGGTGAATTAGATCCCATACCTTGTTAATTGATGAATAATTGATGGTGAATTCGTACCTTTCAAGCCCTTAAAACCTTCCCCTATCTTGTCCTCAATGGTGGCTTCCAAATAGAGAGAGAAAGAAGAGAGAAGGAAGAGGATTTACTTTTAGAGTTGTGTTTAATCTAATGTGGGTTGCGGTATTTATATGGTGGTTTAAATTAGTTAAATAATATTCCTTTAATCCCTAAAAAACCTTAATTAGGTTAAATGAAATGAAACAAAAATTTCCACCCTCACAAACGGAACCCCATCGATGGGCCGTCTGTGAGTCGACGGTCCGTCCCCCCCCCCCCC
>NC_028641.1:16461823-16533299 GCF_001406875.1 Solanum pennellii | reverse complement strand
CCCACTTCCCCGGTCCTGCACAACCAGTGTCTTGGTCAGAGACTTGTGCAGGAGAGAGCTTACCCATTCTGTCTAAGTGTGGGATAACGGTTGGCATCTAAGCCTCATCGATCCACACATGAGAAGTCGTTTGAGTCTGATTGGTGCACACTGCCCAGGACATGTTGCCTCCAACATGCTAGGGTCCTCCTCAAGGGCCCATAGTTCGTCCTTGGGGAGTCATACCTTGATGTTTTGACCAAGAATTACCTTAAACACAAGTTATAGAACCTTCCACCTAATTTCATCAATTTCAGACTCCTAAAAGCTAGTAAAATAGGCTAAGACACGCTAATACATCCTTGAACCAAATTTCCAAATGTCATGGACGTTCTTGGACATTTTGGTTCCTAAGACTCCCAAATGACTTATATTCATCATTATAGTTCTTTTAACAATTTTTATCACCTATGTTAGTCCTTAACACTCATATTGGATTTTCGAAGTGTTCTCAAACATTGTCTAAAGTGTTATAGATTATCTCGGACCAAGGATTGAAGACTCACCAACGTCAAACTACCCAACTAGAGATGTACATCTCCTATCATCGAGTGCTTCAAATGGTGTCATTGAAATTCTTTAACGTTAGCTATTATTATAGGAGAACTCAAGTAACGGTAGGGGATTGTCCTAATTTCCTTTGCAATCTATCACAAAGGCTCTTAAAAGATATTCTAGGGTTTAAATGGTACACTCCTCTTGAATATCCGTTTTGCGGACTAAAAGTGATGCTAAACTTCACTTGAGTACTCAACCCATTTTGAAAATACCTCCAACAACAAGAAGTGAATTGATCACCTCTCTAAGATTTGATGGACAAAAGGATCGCATGTAAGCACATAGTCTCATTAATGTATATGCTTGCATAATTCTCTACAGAATAAGTAGAATTGATAGGGATAAAGTGAGTGGATTTTGACAATCAATCAACAATAACCAAAATTGAGTCATTTTGCGTCTGACTTCGAGGCAAACCAACAACAATGTCAATAATGGTTTCATCCCACTTCCAAGTAGGAACATCCATTACTTGGGTTAGAACTCCTGGCCTTTTAGGCTCCACTTTAACATGTTTGCAATTTGGACACTTACCTATAAACTCCACCATGTGCTTCTTGTAAAATTTTCCCCATTAGACCACCCACCTCTCGTAGACATAGTCTACCTTGGCACGTAACTACCCCATCCCTCCCTTGGGAGAATGACTCATTGAACTTGCTAAGTACAAATTCCTTCAACTCCCTCAATAGAGAATAAAGGTGTTGCTTAAACTTCACCTTAACTACTAAGGATGATTCGGAGTTATGATGAACCATAGACCCTCAATCTGGATAATATTCCAAACGAACATCTAACTGATCCAATCTATGTGCCTCCTTCATTAATTCTTTCTTATCATCGGGAACATATACTACACTTCCCATTGACATAGGACTTAGAGCATCGGCAACCACATTGGCCTTGCTAGGGGTGTAGAGAAATCTCATTTCATATTCCTTCAAGACTTACAACCATCTTTGCAGTTGGAGATTCAACTCCTTTTTGGTGAAAACAAATTGAAGGCATTTGTGGTCGGTAATTACATCCACAAGGAAACGATTCAAAAAATGCCTCCACAATATCAAAGCAAACACTATGGCCGCTAATTCAAGATTATGAGTTGGGTTGATCATCTCATGCACCTTGAGTTGTCTAGAGACATAAGCTATCACCTTATCATGTTGCATGAGGACACAACCCAAACCTACTCGAGAAGCATCATAATACCCCACGAAACTTTTGGTACCCTCCGGTAAATTTAACACCGGAGCAGAGGTAAGCCTATCATTCAACACTTGGAAACTTCTTTCACAAGCTTCCGACAAATCAAACTTAACACTCTTTTGTGTCAAGGCAGTAAAAGAAGAAGAGATGGATCCAAACCCATCAACAAACCGACTATAATACCAGGTTAAACCCAAGAAACATCAAATAACGGTTACAGTAAAGGTCTAGGACAATTCTTAACCGCTTCTATTTTCCTCGCATCGAACAGAATGCCCTAGCTAGAGATAATGTTACAAAGAAACAAAGCCGATCTCAACCGAAATTCGCACTTACTATACTTGAAAAGGAGTTGATGTTTCTTGAGGACTTGCAATAGCACCCTCAAATGGACCATTGCTCATCCTCAATCTTAGAATATTCCAAAATATTATTAATAAACAAAATGACAAAGAAATCAAGGTAATTCCAGAACACTATTCATAAGGTCCAGAAAAGTCGCCAAGGCATTAGTGAGACCAAAAGACATCACTAGGAACTCATAACCATACTCAGTTTCGAATTCCCTTTTAGGTATATATTCACCTCTTACCTTATGTTGGTGAAACCCTAACCTCAAATCACTCTTAGAAAAGTAGCTTACCCCTTGGAGTTGATCAAATAGGTCGTCAATCCGAGGGAGAGGATACTTGTTCTTTATGGTTATCATATTTAGTTGATGATAGTCGATGCACATCCTAAGGGACCCATAACAACATAGGAGCTCCCTATTGTGAAATAAGAGGCTTTATGAAACCCTTGTCTAAAAGATCATTGAGTTGGACGTTCAACTCTTTCAATTAAGCTGGAGCCATCCGATAAGGAGGAATTGAAATGGGATTCGTATCCAGTAATAAGTCAATACGAAAGTCTATTTCTAATATGGGAGGAATTTCGGGCAAGTCATTAGGAACGACTTCCAGAAAAGCCTTCACTACGGGGACCGACTCTAATGGAGGAATCTCGGACTCAAGATGCTTGACCCTCACAATATGGTAAATACACCCCTTAGAGATCTTTTTACAAGCTTTTAGACAAAAAATTATTCGACCTCTAAGGATTGAATTACCCCCTCCCCCCCCCTTCCACTATAAGACAGGTTAATTAGGGAATTGGAACTTAACAACCCTCGTACAAAAATAAACGGATGAAAAAAATATGCAACCAGTCAATTGCCAAAATGACAACAGAATCAACCATATCAAGTTATACAAAGTCAACCAAAGTAACTCTATCGGCTCCTAAAGACTCTTCTTGCCACAACGGAGTCACCTACTGGGTTGTAACCAAAAAAGGTTCAATCAAAACATCGGGTAGAATATCAAACTTTTAAGATACTAAAGGAGTTATGAAAGATAAGGTAGCACCAGGGTTAAGTAAAGAATATATATCAATAAAGAAGACTTGTAACATACCGGTGACCAAAACGGGAGATTCCACTTGCTTACCCCTAGAGCGGAGATCATAAAAACGGTTCCTTTTAAGAATATTGGAACTAGGAACACTTTCTTAAGCTTGAACACTCCCCTTCCCTTGACCCCTCACATTAGGTCAATCAATCACCTTATGGCAAATCATACCATACCCAAAGCAATCAGCGATTCTAACTACACACACACCCATATATTTGTTACTACACTTAGTACAAGTAGGTTTCTTGCATAGGGAATTCCCACTTCTTCTTTTTTGGAACCTAGGGTTAGACACCATATCATTGTCATCCTTGGGAATTTTTGAAAGAACTTGATTGGAGACGCTCTTCTAGAAGATAGGCTTGTCTTGAATTTTAAGTCTACTCTTGGAAGTACCTCCCTCATAAGACTTTGCCTTCTTAAACTCTCTATTCTTCCTCTTGAGTCTAGTCTCCCCTACTTGTTGGGCATGTAGCATCAATGGAGAGATGTCCACATCATAACGAAGCATCGCCAAACAACACTTTTAAACTAGATCATATGACACTCTAATCTCAAAGCGGCTCATCTCATCTCTAAGATTTCATAACAAAGAAGGAGAATACTTGGGAAACCTAGTGAACTTCAAAGAATATTGAAGCACACTCATACCTCCTTGACAAAAATTGATGAACTCTTCCACCTTATCCTCTCTTTTCTCCCTTGGGAAGAACCTATCAAAACAATACCTTCTAAACATCTACCAAATGATCGTACCCGCTCTCAAAGCCCTATTGTCTCTCGATTAGGTATACAATGTTTGAGCCATATCCTTGAGCTGGTATGAGACTAGCTTGGCCTTCTAATTTGAACTCACTCCCATAGCATACAAGATCTTTTTGACCTTATCAACAAAATCTTGGGGGTTTTCATTTACCTTAGACCCAAAAAACATTTGAGGATTCATCCTTGTGAAGACCCTCAAGAGAGAAGCCATGTTGCTAACCTTTTGGTTCACACGGGGTCCAACTTTTCTGTTTTCTTGAGTCCTCATGGAAGGACCTTGAGCAGCTACGACTTGGGATTGAGTAGTCATAGCTTGAGCCAAACTTCGAAAAGTCGACCTTATCTCTCCAACTATCATGGTCAGAGGAATGACCAGAACTTGATTACCTTCTGGAGCATGCTATTGAGAGGAGGTTGATTGACTTGGGAAGGATCTCAGTTGCCTTGGATAGGAGCTCCTGCATTATTAATCTGGTCTACAACTCTTCTAGAGGTTACCTTTCTAGAGTTTCCATTCTTAAGGTACGACTTTAAAGATTTACCAAAAAGGTGAAAATTCCTAAGCACAAATATCCTCTTATTCATATGTGTGGCGCACTTCACACCCATGAACAAGACTCTATGTAGATGTGGCTTAGTGAGACATTAATTTTAAGATTACCTTAACTTCATGCTCTGATACCAAGTTTATCACGACTGGGGAGCACCCCTTAGATGTAATTGGCGTCTTCGTCCTCGGAGAGAACTTGGACAATCCCTTAGCATTCATCATAACAAATCATATGTCAAAATGCAGAAAATTAAAAACTTTAACATAATAAGGTATGCATAGACCTCACACATATCATATTTGGAGTTTACATTGACTCCTCGTTTATTGAAGCTTGCATAAGCTTATCGTTTAGCGTAACATACATTTAAGAATATAGCATATTATCTAACATAAAAACCATCTAAAGAGTATTACAAAGTCGGGAATTATCTCATACATAAATAAAACATGTCATTATATGCTTACAACAATAGTCTCAAAGGATAAAGGAAAGAACAAATTTCTTAGACATAACAACATCATATCTTGGTAGAGAGTGGCACTATCCTTGAACACTGTGGACCTACCAATAACTTGGGAAATGTCCATCTCTTATTTAAAGTGGACTCCATTACTTCAATGGCCCGAACCTACATATTTGTAGAAATATAAAGAATATGGGTTAGAATATTCCCTGGTACCAAGTATGGAAACATCTGCGCATAAAACCTTTGAAATCATTCTTAAAAGGACATTTTGTTCAAAACCATGCTATGTAACTTTGAAAGCCTCTTATGCACGTAAAAGAGCATATAGAAGTCAATAGACATAGAATCATTAAGAAAAGTTCATATCCAATACAAGACACATATAATCAATAAGACAATATCAACATTTATATCATCATATT
Source organism: Solanum pennellii (assembly GCF_001406875.1). Lineage (NCBI taxonomy): Eukaryota > Viridiplantae > Streptophyta > Magnoliopsida > Solanales > Solanaceae > Solanum > Solanum pennellii. The sequence goes on along the minus strand of NC_028641.1, from coordinate 16,527,838 downwards.
AAGGTCATATAAACATTAATAACTCCAAAATAATGTCATAACAACAATTTTGAGTAAGAGTCCATAAGATTAAAGCATATAAGACCCTTACTCACAATCCCATATCAAGACTACAAGTAGATTGCTCAATTAAAGCCCCATAACCCCATATAATCAACTAAACAAGGAAAGAGATCATAAGTAATGGCTTACTTCATATAACATATCATCGTGTGTATTCATCATCACATGTAGCAATTCACACCAATATCATGTTCATCATTTAAACTAACATCATACAGGATTATCAATATGTAAAGTCAACATATTCATTTCATTCATATCATCATGAGCATAACAATAACCTCCTAGGACTTCTCTCAAGGACAACTTAGCAATGTATGAGTAGAGTCCCATACCCCTACGTAAACTAAGTAAAACACCTTAAGTCACCCTATTTATTGTTCACTTCATTACTTCTTTCACTTATTTACCTTTAGGAACAATCGCCTTAACCGACAATAGACCATGTGAGCTAAACATGGAATCCGGTTTCATGAAACCCTAAAGGTGGTTTACTTTCCAAGGTAGAACTAAAACATGAAGATAACATTCTAGGTGGATCAACTAGCTAGTATTCCAACAGGGGAAACATAGCTCAATAACTAGGAAATATGTATTGGACCCTCTTTATGAACAATTGCATTATAGTCACCATCTCATGAGAACCATTGTGATCCTACCTTCCCACATTGGGAAGGTACACCTCTCATATCTAGTTCGCTCCGTGCTAAGCTAAAGTCCACTATTGAAATGCCTTTAACTCATTATTAATCATCATATCTTAATATAGGTCATACATGACTAACCCATTACATATCATTTCATTTGCTCATTTGGTATTGCATGATAATTTCCTTTCAATACACCCCTTCATTTCTGGGATAAATACATCATAATCATATCACAGTATCTCACAATTCAACATATTCATGGTATTTCATCATAATCATAATATCATCATCTTCTTAATCTAATCACATATAATACTTCAATTTAACACCATCATCATGTATAAATCATCATCATTGATGTAAACGATTCAAGATCATAAAGTCTTACCAAATAGCCTTGAAAATACCTCTTCAAGATATTACCATCAATTCAACCATATTTATCCATCCATTTACTTAATAAAATCATATAATAATAATCGATACAAGAACTAAATCAAATGTATCATCACTAATCAAATTAACCTCAATTCATAACCTAGGTTTAGGGGAAAAGGGTTCAATAATGGATTCATTCATAAAACTAGGTAAAAAACTAAGAAATACAAATATTAACCCATACACAGTGATAATATATCATTAATTATTAAAGGAAATCAACATCAAGTCCAATTGAAAGACAATTCATGAATTTTGAATGAAACTCCTGTATTTGACATCTTTGTAAACAAATTTTGAAATGCCTCTTTGGGAAAGAGATCCAAGAGTGAATAGATTCCATACCTTAGTATTCCTAGTGTTTGATGGATTAAATATGAAGCCTTTAAGAACTAATGAACCTTGAAGCTTAGTCTTCAATGGGGTCTTGGAACAGAGAAAGAAAGTAGAGGGAACTAATATTTAATTAATTAATGTAATAACCTACTAATTACCTCCTTAATCTAAAAAATTAACAGTGAACTTGACTCCTCAAACCACGACCTACGCCCCATCGATTGACCATGGACCGTCCTGCTGGTCCGTGGTTTTGTTCACGGAGGGTGATTTCAGAATTAAAAATATAAATGTCTTGACCAACTACACAATCCAGGGGCCGTTGACCCATCTAGGGCTTATTGATTGGCTCGTCATTTTTCTACTTTCAATTGAAGCTTTTGTGTATAATGTAGGGTCCTCTCCAAGGACCCTTAGGGTTGTCCTTGGGAAGTCGTACCTAGACGTTTCGATACTAAATACACTCTTCTATATGTTTAACACCTTTTTACAAACTTTCATTAAATTCCAAATTTGAAAACCTACTGAAACATGCCAAAACACACTAGCACACATTTCACAATTCTCCGGACGTATTCTAAGACTTCCTACTTAGTTCCAACACTTTATTCAAGTCTTAGAAACAGTGTTTTATGTCTTATTTCATCATATGAGGCTCTATACCAAGTCATAGATTTTCAGTGTGTTACAACTACAATCTCATGATGGAAACTAAGCATATTACATATGAATGCAAGTTAAACATTAGAGCACATTTCATAAGAACTCATTTTAAGCATGAACCTTTACAAATATTGGGAAATACTAGAAAACAATTTAAAATTGAACATTATTCATAATTTTATTTTAAGAGGAACTCCTAACCTCAACTTTTACTACGAGTAAGACGAAAAAGATGAGGGTAGCGGGACTTCATGTCGGCCTCGGCCTCCCATGTTGCACCCTAAACTAGATAGTTTCACCATAGGACTTTTACAGAGGAAACCTCTTTAATCCTCAATTTTTTACTTGACGATCTAGGATCTCAACCGCAATCTCTTCATGAAAAAGATTCTCATTCACCCCTAAACCTTCAATCGGGAAAATAGACATTGGGTCGCTATACATTTCTTTGGCATAGAGATATGAAATAGTGGATGAATTTGGACTAATTCACTCGGTAATTTCAACTCATAAGCATCTTTCTTGATCCATTTCGATATCTCATAAGGGCCTACATATCGGGGACTAATTTTCCCCTTTTTATCAAATCTCATCACCCCTTTAATGGGTGAAATCTTCAAGTATACCAAATCACCTATATGAACTAAGGTGTTTCATTCTATTGTAGGCATAAGATTTTTGCCGACTATAGGTTGTTTTAAACCTATCCCTTATAGTTTTGAATTTTTCCAAGGCTTCATAGACTATCTAGGGACCAAGGACTGAAAACTCACCTACCTCAAACCACCTAATTGGAGACCTACATCTCCTACCATTGAGTGCTCAAAATGTTGCCATATAAATACTCAAATGGTAGATATTTTTGTAGGAGATTTCTATCAACGGTAGGTGATCGTCCCAATTACCCTTGAAGTAAATGATACAAGCCCTCAAAATATCCTCTAGTGTTTGTATTGTGCATTCTGCTTAGCCATCTATTTGAGGATGAAAAGGGGTACAAAGCGTCACTTGAGTACCTAGCCCTTTTTGTAAAGACCTCCGCAAGAGATAAGTGAATTAGGCACCTCTATATGTGATGATTTACAAGGGAATTCCTTGCAAACTTACAATCTCATTAAGGTATAACCTAACATATTCCTCATCACTGCTTGGGAGAATGATTCATTGAAGTTAATAAGAACCCAATTCTGCAATTCCATCAATAGAGGATCAAGATGTTTCTTAACATAACCTCCACCGCTAAAGATTATTTGAAACTTTTATGAACCATAGAACCTCTTTTTGTAGAATATTGAAACCGAACACCCAACTTATTCAATATATGTACTTCTTTCACTAACTCTTTCTTACCATCGGGTACATGAGCAAAACTACCCACTGATATTTGATTTAGAGCATCTGCAAATACATTAGCCTTGTCGGGGTGGTACAAGACACTAATGTCAGAGTGCTTTAAAAGTCCCAACCACATTCATTGTTGGAGATAGAACTCCTTTTGAGTGAAAACATATTGAATACTCTTGTGGTTGGTGAATACATCCATATTTTATAAAGATAACGTCTCCATACTTAAAAGGAAAAAGTTGTTGCCGCTAGTTCAAGATCATGAGTTGGATAGTTATTCTCATACCCTTTGAGTTTTCTAGAGGCATACGATATCACCTTACCATGTTTCATGAAGGCACAACCCAAACCTACTCGATAAGAATCACAATACACTACAAACCCTTTCGTACTCCATGGTATGGTCAATACCGAAGCGGAGGTTAGATTATCTTTTAACTCTTGGAAACCTCTTTTAGAAGCTTCTGAATACTAAAACTTAACATTCTTTTGGCTTAATGTTGTTAAAGGAGAACCTATAGATACAAACCCATCAACAAATCACCAATAATACACACCTAAACCCAAGAAATATTGAATATCTGTTGGAGTCAAAGGTCTAGACCAATTCTTAACCGTTTCCATTTTCTTTAGATCGACCTCTATACCCTTACTTGAAACAATGTGACCAAGAAAATCAACTAATCTCAATAAAAATTCACATTTACTATATTTAGCAAAGAGTTGATGTTCCTTGAGGGCATGCAATACTATCCTCAAAGGACCCATGTGTTCATCCTCATTTTTAGAATATACAACTCGTACTATTTTATTTGAAAGTGAAATCCTATTTTTTGGCATCATCTGGGATTATCAGTCCCAGTTGGAAAGTCTTCCAACTTTCCAATTAGGATTTTCCAAGCACACAGATTTTTTTCATTTGAATAATAAGGGTAATTTGGTTTTTTGGTTAATTCTAAGCATGGTTAGGTCAATATCTGTACCATCGCTTCTATTTGATGTAATATAGTATAGAGGCTGAAGGTGAGAATCATCAGTTAAAGTAGATGCAGCTTCCCTGGCTTAAAGGACGGAACTCCAGCAAGAAATCTATTGAAGAGTTAGTGCTGGGTTGGCCGAAAATCAAAGTTTATCCGGTCCTTGAAACATTCGCTCTCTGCTCTATTTGCTTGCAATGCTATGCCTATCAAAGTTGGCGAAGGCTTTTGTAACCTTAGACTCGTTACGCTGTTCCAAGATCATCAATGAAGACAATTACAAATGAATCAAGGTTTTTGCGGAACACTGTATTCATAAAGTCCATGAAAGCCACCGGGGCATTAGTATGAAAAAAAATATGACTAGCAACTCATAATGTCCACACTTAATTCGGAAAGTCGTTGTAGGAATGTCTTAGCCTCTCATCATAAGTTATTGATATCCCAACCTCAAATCGATTTTCAAAAATTAACTCACTCCTTGATGTTAATCAAAAAAATCATCAATCCTTGAGAGAGGATACATATTCTTTATAGTGACCTTGTTCAATTGACGGTAGTCAAGACACATTCTAAGAGACCTATCTTTCTTTTACACAAATCGTACTAGAGCGCCATATGGAGAAATGCTTGGTCGTATAAAACCCTTTTCTAGCAAATCCTTGAGTTGAGCCTTTAGTTCTTTCAACTCGGCTGGAGCCATCTGGTAAGGAGAAATTGATATGGTTTTCATATTCGGCAACAAATCGATGCCAAAATTTATTTCCTTTTAGGTAGGAATTCCGGGTAAATCATCGGGGAAGACTTGAAGAAAGTCCTTCACTACGGGTACCGACTCTAAGAAGGAGATTCGGACTCAAGGTCCTTGAACCTCACATTATGGTAGAGACATCCCTTAGAAATTATTTTACAAAATTTTAGACACGAAATTATTTGACCTCTAGGGACTGAGTTTGCCCCCTTCCATTCTATGAAGGGTTCATTAGAAAACTAAAATCTAACTACCCTTGTTCTACAATCAATAGAATAAAAAAAGCATGTAAATAATTCATCCCCAATATGACATCAAAGTCCAACATATCAAGTTCTACCAAATAAACAAATGTAACTCTATTGGAAAATAATATGGGGAAACTCCTAAGGACTCTTTTAGCAACAACGGAGTTAACCACCAGGGTAGTTACTGAAAAAGGTTCAATTAAGACATCGGGTGTCACACAAAACATCCTAGACACTAAAGGAGTTACAAACGATAAAGTGGAACTAGGATATAGTAATGCATAGACATAACTAGAAAATAATTGTAACATACCGGTGACAACATCGGGAGAATCCTCTTGATCACCCCTAGAGGGGAATGTGTACAAGCAGTTCTTCCTTGGAGAATCGGGAGTAGGACCGCTTGCTTGTTCTTGGTTATTACCCTTTACTTAACCTATTACCTTTGGACAATCTCTCAGCTTATGGCCACACTTTTCATAGCCAATGAAATTATCTGTTCCAACTAGACATTCACCCATATTTTTCTTACCACATCCGACACAACTAGGTTTCTCACTTGGTGAATTACCACCTCCTCACATTTGGGAATTAGGGTTGGACACCCTATCATTATGAGACTTGGAGAAATTAGAAGAAACTTGGTTGGAGAACCTCATCTTGACCTTAGGTTTGTCGTGAATTTCCAACTTACCATTAGAAGTACCTCTTTCAACGGACTTTTCCCTCTTAGAATATCTATTCTTTGTCATAACTCTACTCTCCTCGACTTGTTGAGCATGCACCATCAAACGAGAAATGTCCATATTGTCATAATGCATCACCGAATGACACTCTTCCACAAGATCATTGGACACACCCATCACAAAAAGATTCATTTAATCTTTATAATTGGACACCAAGGAATAGGCATATTCAAACAACTTAGTGAATTTCAAAGAGTAGTCTAGTGCACTCATACCTTTATGACGAAGATTGATCAATTCTTCCACTTTTTCATCTCTTTTCACCCTTGGGAAGAACCTATCATGAAATCCTCTCCTAAAGACTTCCCAACTTATGGGACCCGATCTAAAACCCCTATTGCCCTTCCATTGAGTATACCAAGTTTGACCCACATCCTTGAGTTGATAAAGGGCTAGGTCAATGACCTTCTCATTGAAACTCTCATAGCATACAAGATCTTGTAAACCTCATCAAGAAATTCATAGGGGTCTTCGTTCACCTTAGACCCAAAAAACATTGGAGGATGCATCTTTGTGATGTCCCTCAAGCAAGAAGGCATGGTACTAGAATTTTTGTCCACATAGGGTCCAACTTTACAGTTTGCTTTAGCCGTCATAGATTAAGCTTGAGTAGCTATGGATTGAGCTTGAGTAGTGATGGATTGACTCAAATTGATGAATGTTGTCCTTATATCTCCATCCGTTATATTCAGAGGATTGGCAAGAATTTGGTCACCTAGAGGAGCTTGTTCTTGAGAAGTAGCTTGGTTACCTTGGGGTGGAACTTCCCAATTAGTAATCTCCTATTCAATTCTTGCGGATTCCCTTCTAGTAATCATAGGTAATAACCACAAGAAAGAGTTTATCAAAAAAGAACATATAGAGTTAAGACTCTTGAGGCACGACTTCGAGAATACCAAAGAAGTGAGAATTTCTTATGCATCACATAGCCTCTCATTAATAAGTGTGGTGCGCTTGATATTCACAAACAAGACTCTACGTAGACGTTGTTTTGTGAGACGTTATTTCTAAGATTTTTCATCCTCGGGCTCTGATACCATGTTTTTCACGATCGGGGAGCTCCCCCTAAACGTAACATGAGTCTTCATCCTCGAAAAGGTTTTAGACTAACTCTTAGCATACATCATTGCATAACTTAGGTAGAGAAAGTGCTTAAAAATTTAAAACTTTGCATATGAAGTTTACTTAGACTTCTCATTTATCAAAATAGTCTACATAGTTGTCTCAAACAAAAAAAGTCTATCAAAGGAGTACGAGAGTTGGGACATAGCCCTTACATCATTACAATAATGTCCCATAAGAGAATACAACATAGTCTTAGCAATATAGGATATAGAACAAATGTCTTTAGACTAATCAAATAGCATAGCTAGAATAGTAGGGTTTATCCTCGGACATGAGGAGTCACCATCAACTTGGGAACTAAGTCTTCTTTGAAAATGGCGTTGAAGCTATTCAATGGCCCGAACCTACATTATTGTATAAATATAAGATAATATGTGTTAGAACCAACAACACGTATTAAGTATGGGAAAATAAGCAAGTAAAACCTTTGAAGACATGCACAAATGGATATACTGTTTAAAAGCATGCTAATTTCTTTGAAAACCTTTATGCATACACAATATCATATACAAGTCAATAATCACAACAATATTAAAAAATGTTTATATCCATATACAATAATAACATCATCATAAAGTCATATCGACATTTCATGTTCTAGAGATCATATCATCAAAGCATAAAAGACCCTTACTTACAATCCCAATCTAAACCTACTAGTATAATGCTCATGTGAAGCCCCATAGCCCCATATAAACCAAGTAAACTAGTAAAGAGACCATAAGAAATGTCATTGCCTCATATAACATCACAACATGTTTAGTCATTATTATATATAGCAATTTAGACCAATATCATGTTCATCAAATGAAACCAACATCAGATAAGAGCAACGTTATATAGAACGACATTATGCATTTTATTCATAATATAAGTGCATAAGAACTCCTCCTAGGACTCTCCTCAAGTCCAACTTGTGCAATGCACAGGTAACTTCCAATACTCTTACCTACACTAAGTTGTACCCCTTAAATAATTTTAGTTACTGTCTATCTTTATTACTTTCATTTATTCATTTTACTTTTGGTAATATTCGCCATAAACGGCAATAGACTATATGATCTAAACATAAAATCCGGTGTCATGAAACCCTACACCAAAAGAAGGTACTCTATTTGCCAAGTAGAACATACATAAACATTGAATTTAGATGGATCCACTAGCTAGTCTCCTATAAAGGCAAACAGTTAAGGTACTAGGAGATGTTTATCGGAAACCCTCCTTATGCTAACTCGAATTATAGTCTCCATCTCATGAGAACAATGGTGAACCTAGCTTACCTCGTGGTAAGGAACACCTCTCATTTTCTAATTCACTCATTGTAATATAAATTCCCTTTTTGAAGTGTCTTTATATGTTTCTTAACATTAATTTATTGTATAAACCTTAGGAGACTTACCCCTTGTATAATCAACATCAAAGCCCTTAGGTCTTGAATGAGAACTTCCTTTCATCACAACCCATCTTTTAGTAAGATCATCACATCATAGTCATAATAATAAGGTGTACAACAGAATAACATTAAATATTGAATTATCATACCCCGATAGTCATCTCACATTCATCATATTCATAGCATGCTATCATATTCATTATCTCATCTTCTTCCTATCCTATAAATATATCCATACTTAAATTTGACCATCATCATCAATAATAGACCAACATAATTGAAGTAAAGTATTCATGATCTCAAACCAACGGCATCAAAAAATCTCCTTCAATACCTCATCCTCAATTCCACAACATTTATCCAAAAATACAATCACCATCATCATATAATTGTAAATTGAGAAATAGCATATCAAATCAAAACATCCCTAATAATCTATCAATTTAATTCATACTTAGGTTTAATGAAAAAGGAAATTCGTGGATCATTTAGAGAAATTGGGTAAAAGTCTAAGGAATTACATAAATCCACCAATAAAAATTATAATACATCAATGCAAATCATATTGATATCACACTAAATAAATTTGAATGATAAACCTATGAAATTGGATGAAAACCATATTTTTGAAGAGCATTGACAGTCAATCATTGAAGAACCTCTTTGTGAAAGGAGTCCCAAGAATGAATAACTTCCATACCAAGTTAATTCTTAATAAATTGTAAAAGACAGCCTTTATGTTGAAGCACTAGTGAATCTTGAAATTTTTCATCAATGGGGGTCTTTGGGGTAGTGAGAGAAAGTAGGGAGAAGTGGGAGTATTTGAATTTTCGGACTTATGAAGTGTTAGGTTAGTTTAATCACTTATAACCCTTTTATAATCCTAAAATAACTAACTAAAACCATTCCCAACCATTAATTAATTAACTAACTAATTAACTAAACATCCCTAATTTAACCAACTTCAGAGTGAAGTAGGGGTCCAATCGTTGACACCCCGTCGATAGACTGTCCAGGTCAATCGTAGTTTGGGATAGAGACTACTTTTAGGGTGATTTTCGTGACGATTCTAAGGATGAACAAATGAGCAACATCGACGGTCCGTAATTCAATACACGACTCATCGTTCACTTTGTCGATTGCACACTATTTTGACAGGTTTTTAGGGTCAAATGTTGTATCCTCCTCGAGGGCCCTTAGGGTGGTCCTTTTGGAGTCGTACCGGACGTTTCGACCTTCAACACACTCTAATGTATATCCTAAACCTATTCACCAAGTTTGACTTGTATCCGAGTCTTTTAACCCCTTGAAACACCTTAAGGCACACTAGGTCATCTTAACAAATCTCCGGATTTCATGGTCGTCCCTTGGTGTCTAGGTCTTAATACCTCCTAATCAGGTTGATCACACTATTTTAGGTCGTGAATTAATTTGACCAACTTCATGAGTCTCCAGTCTATGTCATGGAACTTCTGGGGCGTTAAATTGGAGATTTGCCTATGTTTATTGATTTAGTAACTTTTTAAAATTATGGAGAATATTTTTAGAAGTCAATTTTAAGGTGATTTGAAATCGAACATTAATGGATGATCAAGACGTTCGAAAACTAGTATTTTGTGTGCTAGAGTGTCCTTGTATGTTGTGCATGATTTTATGTGTTGTTTGGAGTCTAACATCAGTGGGGATTACCCTAACCCCTATAGAGTATGATTTCCCAAGTATAAGCCTAAGGGTCCTTGAGGAGGACCCAAGTCTTTCAAAAGTTGCTGCCAAGGCAGCTTGCGTCTAGAAGCATTGGAGGAGCTACTCATGTTATGGACTTGCTCCATCAATGGGAAGAAATTTCCTACGTATTGCGGAGACATAGCGGACACTACTTTTCCAAAATTATTTTTCAAAAAATATCGTGGAACACCTCCGTGACGCGGACTTGTTCCCCGACAATAAATTCGAAAATTAAAGTTGAGTTTGACTTATCTAAAAGGGTCCAATTAACGTATGGGTGCTTTGGGAATTTTGGGGGTGTATTATATACTGATTTTAGGTCATTATACACTCATCCCCCTATTAATGACCCCAAACGCTCAATTAAAAATCTATAATTTGAAAAACCTCAAAAGTTTTTATCTCCCAAAAGTTCTCTCAAACTCCACGGAAGCTTAAGGTTAAGATGGATCTTGGGCAATGGATTCCAACGTATTTATTCTTCAATTCTCTTGGTTTTTAATCTAATAAGGTATGGGATTTCAAAGTTTATGGAAAAGTTCAATTTTCAGCTTAACTCAAGGGTTCTTGCATGAAACGATTTAAAATCATTAGGTATGATATTATTGACGTAATATTGATGTTTTCCAATGAAAAACTCCATGAACCCTAGATCTTCTCAAAACCCTGATTTTAACTTTTTTAGTGGGCTTATTACGTATGATCTAATGTTGATAAAAATTTTATCATAATAAGTTGTATCTTTTATTTCTATTGTTAATTTTCTATTATATATTGTGAATTGTTAGAGAAGTTATGGATGGTTATCTTTGTTATTGGAGGTTTGTAAGTTGACCTAATTCCCTTACTAATATAGAATTGAAATAGAATTGCTCTTGTATGGTATGGTCCACTTACGGTGTCGGTGTTTACTTATTATTCTTATTATGATCATGGCCTTGTCGGCATTTTTATGTGAATCGTAGTAGTATCATGTTAGGGTATATATGAAAGTAATATTTGAAGTTTGTTATGTCAAGTAACGTGACAATGTAGAAGGTTTATTGTTCATAATGTGAAGGTGTTAATGTCATCTTGAGGTGATCTTGTATAATGTTATGTGATATTGTGAATAAAGGCATATTCCTCTAACTGTTGGTATGTGATGATGATAGACTATAAATATTCTCTATATATTTATATGGTGTCTTCTTTAGGTAAACCTAGTTCTCCCTACTTTAAGAATGAAAGTTATGTGAATGTGAATGCTTTACTTGGTAGGCTTAGGCACCCTTGTCATGTATGTATGAATGAATGAAAGAATAAATAAAAGTCTAGGATCGATAGACCTAAAGTAGGTACCCTTCTATGAAAGACTAATGTGAAACCTCAAATATGAAAAGAAGGTTAACAATGTGAAACCTTGAATATGAAAAGAAGGTCAGTAAAAAAGCCTTGAAGTGGTAGACCTAAATGGCACCCCTTCTTGAGTGGAATGTCGGACGTAGAGGTAAGTTGGATGGAACGACATGAAACCATCCTTAAGAAAGTCAGAAGAGCTATCCTAATGAACCTTGATCGGCAGCCCTTGTTTTCCTCTTCTTGGTAGTGGTATTATGAGTTGGTAGGAGTAATAAATTATATCTTCTCAAATACTATTATGTGAATAAACTTATTCTATGAGAACCAAGGAAAGCACCGAGTGGATATGCTTGCGGTAGTAGCTCTACTTGAGAATGAGACTAGAGTACAAAAAACCTTGATATCCCCTAAACAATGTGACAACATGGTATGTGTCCTAGTTCTACCTTTGACAAGTAGAACACCTTCCACGGTGTCGGATCTTATGAAACCGGATTCCATACCACGCTAGTATGGTCTATATTGGTTAATTCCTATTCTCATCATGTGCGATGTGCATTATAGTTATTGGATAGGTTCTATACTGTGTAGGTAGTCGAATCGGATGTTATCTACATATGTCACAAGAGGGCTTCGAAGTTACTAAAGTTAGTTCCCTAGCTCTTCCAAAACCATTATGTGATGTCCCATATTTGTATGATTGACTAATAAATGACTTATGTGATGTATGTCCTCCAATGATAGTATGTTTAATAGAAAGGATCTTATCTAGGGTGTCTTTGAGAAACACTTAGGTGTGCTTGAAGAAGGTGTATGGATGGTTTTTTCATATTTTTCGTAGGTCAGTGTTAGAGTAACCTTAGGTACAGATTCTAAATGATTAAAAGTATTACTTGATTAATATGGAATAAAGTGCTATATTTTGATGCTAATTTAATATGTCTTATATGTGAGTATTGACTTGTACGTTGTCCTTTAAAATCATATAATGGTTTTTCTCAAAATATGATGAAAGCATGTTTCTATACTAATTGTCCCTTTTGGTACGACTTCCATACTTAGTACTTATTGTGGTAACCCCTTCTTTTCTATTTTTGACTAAATTTTAGGGATTGAAGGTTTGGTATGCTACGAAGGACAGATAGGTTTTTATAAGGGTTGAAGATGAAGTTTTTGTGAGTCCTCATATAAGACCCACGTGTTCTTTTTATGTCGTTTATTCCTTCTTTTAGTTTTCAATGCGCTTAGTCCCAATGTACTCTAAAATATTAGATGGTGTATGAGACATACATATTGTAAAGTTAGATGTTTTAAAAGTCTTCCGCTTGCTTATTAACAAAAGTATTCTTCGTTTGTGAATAAAGTTTTAGATTCTTAGTTATTTGTTAGTATCATATACAATTAACGATCCACGCGACTTGTATGAGACCTTCGAGAGGTTTAATATGCCGTTAAAATGACTAGGGGGTATTCCCAGGTTGTTACACTTTCAGTGCCTTCTGGTTGTTACACTTTTAGGCGATACCGGTGTCGTTGACATCTTAGAGGTCGCAGACAAGCCTACATACGTCATTCTAACATCATCTACGTTAATTGTAGCTGAAAATTTGAAAATTTTGGTTTCTTATTTCATGCTTAACATTTTAAACTTAACATCATAGGCGTTCACAAATCAACCATCTAATATAGAGATAATCAAATGAAAGAAACTGTTCATAATTGCATGAACGTATTTTTGCCGAAACGGCACCAATACAAAGTCTGAACAAAAGTTGAAAGAAACACTAGTTGAACATGCTCCACTAGCTATAGCCTACATCTAATCTAGATAATAACGATAGACATCCTCGAAAATGAGGGCCTACCAAGTCCAGATGAAAGCTCCACGTCCGGATAACTACAACATCAACCTGTAAGCTCTAGCGTCCACCTGTGCCTGCACCTGAAATTGTAGAATTGTATGGGATTAGTACACGCTTGTACTAAGTATGGGAATATGCAATCACACGCCAAGGACATGCATGATGAAGAACAACTCTTTCCTAACAATATGATTTTGGAAATTCAAGTCAATGGACTTGCCAAACTGGGATTAGGAAATTTAGTGAGCTTTCCAAATTTGGATTAGGAAATTGAGTGAACTTTCCAAATTTGGATTGCAAAAGTCATGCGATGAGATTAACATGCATCATCATACTTATCATATTGCACACATAACATAACATCTTGCATATAACACATAACATATTGCATATAGCACATAACATCTTTCATATCATTCATTCATATACCATGATATCTTGGAATCTTGGACTTCACATTATGAATTCTCAAAATGAAGGCTCAACATATGCGACCTCAAATAGGGAGCCTTCTTTAGCAAACACAGAGTCCGTTTCATTCATTCATACGTACGACATTTCATTTCATTCATAGGCTAGTGTAAACACCTGTTATACCTAGGATGTAATTTAAGAGTTTCATCGGGTTCGCTGTGCAATGATCAAGAATGACCTAGTGTCATTACTTAGGTCTTGTTTACCTCTTGATTACCCTATCCTAACACCTTTGGTATCATTAATTTAACTATGTGCATCATTTGAGGGTGGCCTCATTCATTCATTAATAACTTTAACTTTAACCGACTTAGATCATGTAAGCATCATGAAATCCAGTGTCTCCCCCACACCGAAAATAGGTGGAATCACCGGCCAAAGTTACCCAAGACATGCTAGCCTACATGGGAATTTAACCCCGCCAGATCCCTATATTGGCAGTATAGGTTCAAAGACTGGGAGATATAAGGAGACCCAGACAGTCCCATCTCATGAAATTTACGTGAACCTCCGCCCTTCAGGAAAGAAGGCATCGCCGCTCATAGCTAGTGTATTGATGCTAAGTATAAAGCTCCATTACACTCAACTCATACGTCATGGAAGTTGGATTCTAGTATGAGGACATCATAGTGTTCATAGAGACTGCTCTCTTCATTAACTTTACACTCTCATAGGTGAGTACGTTTTGGTAACATTTACTTAGGCTCATTTGATATTGTTCCTCATATCATGTTGTCACCAAATTCATTCACATTAACTCATTTGTTCTTCATAATTACTTACCTTTTTTACGTGAATATTCATTTCATCTATTGCCAATGCACTTGGCCATTTGTGTGTCTCACACTTACTTAACCCTTCTAGGGTTTCATCATTTCATTACATAATATTCATTTCATCGTGTGCCAATGCATTTGGCCATTTAGTATGTCTTACGATCTTACTTAACCCTTCTAGAGTTACATCATTTCATTATATACATCTTAGGATCACTTATTTTTAAACGTATGATAGACTTATGGTTCTATACATACAAGCAATGAGGCTTCACTCATAGTTTGTTTAAGTGATTCATATCTTTCTAAGATTATGTGGTACAAGACTTATGCATCTTGTGTATATGCCAAGATCTCAATGTCAATCTACGTAGGCAGCATTATTCTTGAATATTTCATTCACGTATGTCTTATGTATGACTACGGATTCTATGCAAGGGAACCCGGTTTTCAAATCCCTTAGACAACACTTTACATTTTTATTTTTAGTAGATTAGATCCACATAACATTGGGACCCTAGATCGAGCCCCAACAACAACGTTTCCTTTTTATTTATATCCTTTGAAAATTCTCTTCCTTGGCCGAGGGATTGTGGGTTCGAACCCCAAAGATCAATTTTTTTTTTAGTTTTCCTTGACTATCTCTAGTTTAAAATGAGGTTCTGCGGTTGAACCCCCACAACCTCACTTTATGTTTCTTTTAATTCTCCTTTACTTCCTAGAGGTCGTGGGTTCGATTCCGACACCTCCCATTGATTTTATTTCAGTTTTTCATACATTCTCACGGAGATGTTGTTGGTTCGAATCCCACTCCTCTCATTCTTAATTTTGTATTTTATTTTCCAGCCAAATATACCCGAGACCGAATCCCCTTAACCCACATTTCATTTTATGTTTTTAGTGTATCTCATGGGTGAGGTTGCCGGTTTGAGGTCTAGTGACTTCACCTAATTTACACTTAATTAATTGTCCAGATTTATTCATCTATGTTTAGTAAAAACCGAACTTGTAAGTTGCTGGATATTTGGTCACATTTCAGTTCACTTTCATCAAAATTTTCAATTGAACTCATAGAGTAATTCGTAGACCATTTAACACATTTTTGGGTGCATTTTTTTATAGATTCGTTTAGCCAAGATATTATCACTCATCAGCACCATTTCATCTGACATGAACATCACGATTTACATAGGTTTATGAACGTACAATAACAACCATAACATTACAATTTTGGAGCATCAATCGGAGAACGTTAGTCACGGTCACATCCTTGCACACACATACACATAGTTTCAAAAATACGTAGGTTTTCATTCATACGATTTGAAACACAAAAACATGAAAATGTAGATCACGAAAACATCACACACGCCTAATATCTACCAGCAAACATACCCAACCTAATAATCATTGGGAGCTAGTGACAGTGACATGCAACAGGGAAATACCCTAGTTTTCGGATTGAATATTCTGAACCTTAAGGTGTCTATTTGTAAAGGGACCAAGAGAGAAGAGAATCCATACCTTTTATGACGTTAACCTAATGTTTTCTCCCCAAACCTTCTCCAACACTCACGTCCAAAACCAATTTTTCAACACCAAACTTTTGACGGAAAACCTCCCTTTGCCTAACGTATTTTGCTTCGCGTTTGATTTTATTTTTTTGTGAGTTCTTTAAGTGTGAAGAACTTTTGTTTACCTACTCTTCTTGTAAGTTATTTGGCACAGAGAACGTGAATGAGAGTGATAGAGACGTGAAAGAGAGATGAGCCTGAGAGGAGAGAGTTACCTTAGGTTTAGGAGTCTAGTTTATGACTTAGTCAAATAAGGTTTAGTTAATTATTATAAAAATCTGATTTCCATTTTATTTTAGATTATTCAATATATAATAATATTAATGAATTTCATTAATTTACCAACATATATAAAAAAAACTTTTAATTCATTTCTTCCACCTAGGTTCGAACCCGGGTGGAGCAAGACTTCACTCTAAGGGCCAATTTTTGGTCCTATATCTCCCAAAAATTCCCCTCCGCTTTATTAATCAAATAATTAATTATATATTTAGGGTAATAAACATAGTACCCTTAGCCTGAAAAGGGACCATTTTACCCCTAGACCCTCCAAACATAAGATTTCCCCTTTTTAAGTTCGGTAAACACTCATTCTAGTAAATCTTCATAGTCGGGAGCCCTACATTGCAGGACCAAACCTTTCTTAGATAAAATAACTCCCCAAGTTAGTAGGCTTGGATGTCGTAAGGGTTCAGAGGTCTGGTTCTACGCGCATCAATCCGTGTGAATCCGGTCTAATCGTAGGCATTCTAGGCACATTAAGTATTATTTAGCATAGCCGTTTTTAGGGTTGTTACATTATCCCCCCCCTTAGGAATATTCTTTCTCGAATGACACTACTAACTATTTTGCGTAATGCCAATCAGATCATAACATAGTTACTATACATAATCTAGCAATAGCAAGAAAGAATGGAGAGATAAGGAAACATAGACTTAAGAGTAGAAAGTCTAACCTAAATAGTTGAAAAGATGGGGGTAGAGGGATCTCATATCGGCCTCGGACTCCCACGTAGCACCCTCAACAAGATGATTCCTCCACAATACCTTCACTATGGCAATATCCTTGTTCCTCAGCCGCTTGACCTGTCTATCTAAAATCTCAATAGATACCTCCTCATAGGACAAATTTTCATAAACCCCCAAACCTTCAACAGGTAGAATCGATGCTGGATCGCCTAAGAACTTCATTACCATAAATTCATGAAAGACTGGATGAACAGAAGCTAGTTCCGCAGGCAATAGGCCACCTCTCCCACACACTGTAGGATCTAATATGGCCCAACAAAGCTCAGACTCAACTTCCCTTTCTTGCCAAACCTCATTACCCCCTTCATAGGTGATATCTTCAAATAGACCTGCTAACCAACATCAAACTCTAAGGTCAATTTTCTGTTGTCTGCATAAGGCTTTTGCCGACTGTATGTAGTAGCAAACCTATCCGTAATCACTCTAACATTCTCTAAGGACTCATGAATGATCTTTGGACCAAAAATGAATTACTCTCCAACCTCTAACAACCAAACTGGAGACGTACACCTCCTACCATACAGTGCCTCAAACATTGCCATCCCAATGCTGGAGTGATAGCTATTATGATACGAGAACTCCATCAAAGGTAGATGGTCGTCCCAACTACCCTTGAACTCAATAACACACGCCCTTAACATGTCCTCCAATGTTTGAATGGTGCGCTTTGCCTGCCCATCAGTATGAGGATGAAAGGTAGTACTAAGCTTCACCTGCGTGCCTAAGATCTTCTGGAAGGATCTCAAGAAATGTGAAGTGAAATGAGCTCCTCTATCTGAAATGATAGACAAAGGAATCCCATTCCATCTCACAATATCATCAATGTATAGTTTCGCATAATCATCAGCTCTGTAAGTAGACTTTACAAAGATAAAGTGGGCAGAATTTGTCACCCTATCCACAACAACCCATATGGAGTCATGCTGTCTCCTAGTCTTCGAAAGACCAACCATGAAGTACATATTAATGGCCTCCTATTTCCAAATTGGAACCTCAATAATCTGAGTAAGACTGCAAGGCTTTAGATGTTCTGCCTTTACCTTTTGGCAATTAGGACACTTGGCCACACATTCTGCGTTGTCCTTCTTCATGCCATCCCACCAATAGATCTGCTTAAGATCATGATACATCTTGTTGGAACCTGGATTTATGGAATATCTTGAACCATGGGCCTCTACAATGATCCTGGTCCACAAATAATCAACCTCTCATACACAGCCTCTACTGGTACCTAAGTATGTCGTCATCTCCCAAAGCAAAAGTCTCATTCATCATAACCAACACTGAGTCCTTCCGCTCCATCAACACAGTATCAAGATGCTGACCCTCCTTGACTTCAACTTCTAAGGATGATTAAGAACTAGGACGAACTAAAACACCCCCACTAGTAGAGTCAACCAACCTCACACCCAGTTTGTCCATTCTTTGTATATCTTTCACCAATTCGTTCTTCCCATCGTCAACGTGGACTTTACTTCCCATGCTCATCCTACTCAAAGCATCAACTACAACATTGGCTTTACCTGGATGGTAGTGGACATTAATCTCATAGTCATTCAATAGCTCTAACAATCTCCGCTGACGTGGATTAAACTCTCTATCTGTGTGAACATGTATTGGAGACTCTTTGGGTCTCTGAATAGATCCACATGAACCCCATAAAAGTAGTGCCTCCACAACTTTAGTGCAAACACCACAGCTGCCACCTTTAGGTCATGACTGGGATAATTCTTCTCATGAACCTTGAGATGTATAGACTCATAAGCTATCACCTTACCACTCTGCATAAGTACAGAACCCAAACAAACCCTAGATGCATCACAATACACAGTGTAATTCTGACCACACTTAGGCAAGGTAAGCATCGGGGCTGAAATGAGTCTATCCTTGAGCTACTAGAAACTCTTCTCACAAGGCTCCGTCCATTCAAACTTGGCCTTCTTCTTAGTCAAAGCTATAAGTGAGGCAGCAAAGAAAGAGAAACCCTCCACGAACCTGCGATATTAACCAGCCAATCCCAAGAAGCTACGAATATTTGTGGGAGTAAGAGGTTTTTACAAGCTCTTTACAGCTTCATTCAACTTGGCATCTACCTCCACACCTTTGTCGGACACAACATAACCCAGGAAGGTCACTGATCTAGGCCAGAATTCACACTTGCTGAATTTGGTATATAGCTGATGTTGTCTAAGTACCTGCAAGGTTAGTCTCAAGTGTTGTTCATGCACTTCCTTGATCTTAGAGTAGATTAGAATTTTCTTTAGTGAATACTATGACAAAAGTGTCAAAGTATTCACGGAAGACTCGATTCATGAGATCCATAAATGCAGCAGGTACATTCATGAGACCAAACGACATAACTAAAAACTCGTAATGACCATAACGGGTATAAAAGGTTGTCTTTGGAACATTTTCATCCCTAACCCTAAGCTGATGGTAACCTGAATGAAGATCAATCTTCCAGAAGAAACTAGACCTTTGGAGTTGGTCTAACAAGTCATTTATTCTAGGAAGGGGATACTTATTCTTGATAGTGACTTTGTTGAGCTGCCGATAATCGATACACATTCTAAGGTTTCTATATTTCTATTTCACAAATCACACTGGAGTGCCCCAAGGTGATATGCTCGGCTGAATGAAATCCTTATAAGTGAGATCTATTAACTGTAGCTTCAACTCTTTGAGTTCAGCTGGAGCCATTCTGTAAGGAGGAATTGAAATAGGTTAAGTATCGGGTTATAAGTCGATAGCAAAGTCAATCTCTTGAGGGGGAGGAACTCCAAGAAAATAATCAGGAAATACATCTTGGAACTCATTCACTACGGGCACTGACTCCATGGTAGGAATGTCATGATCTAAATCATTAACACTCACAAGATGACATAATAACCCCTTGGACATCATTTTATTGGCTTTAAGGTTTGAAATCAAGATTAGGATGACTCGAGTTGTACCCCTCCAAGACTAGCCCTTCTTCATTAGGGAAATAAAATCTCACAACCCTATTACGACAATCCATGCAAGCATAAAAACTAACAAGCTATTCCATGCCAAGAATAACATCAAAACATGCATTGGTAACTCAACTAAGTCTGCACACATAGTCTTACCTCATACAACTATAGGGCAATCTTTGTATACTCTATCAGTTCTTACATTTTCTCGTAAAGTTAGTGAGCATTCAAAATTTGGATTAGGAAAGTGAGTGAACCTTCCAAATTTTAATTAGGAAAGTCATGCCATTAGATTAATATGCATCATGATACTTATCATAATGCACACAGAACATAACATCTTGCATATAACACATATCATTTTGCATATAGCGCATAACATATTTCATATCATTCATTCATATGCCATGAGACTTTGGATTTTGGAATTGACATAAAGACTTCTAAAAATGAAGGCTCAACATATGGGACCTCAAATAGGGAGCCTTCATTAGAAAACACAGAGTTTGTTTCATTCATTCATACGTACTACATTTCATTTCTTTCATAGGATAGTGTAAATACCAGCTATACCTAGGATGTAGTTTAAGACATTCATCGAGTTTGTTGTGAATTGATCAAGAATGACCTAGTGTCATTACTTATGTCTAGCTCACCTCTTCCTTATCCTATCCTAACAGGTTTTGTATCATTCATTTAATCATGTACATCATTTGAGGTTGGCCTCATTCATTCATTGGGAACTTTAACTTTAACCGACATAGATCATGTGAGCATCATGAAATCCAGTGTCTCCCCCACACCGAAAAGAGGTGGAATCACCGGCCAAAGTGACCCAAAACATGCTAGAGTACATAGGAATTGAACCACACCAGATCCCTATATTGTCAGTATAGGTTCGAAGACTGGGAGATATAAGGAGACCCATACCCGGCATGCCAGACAGTCTCATCTCATGAGAGTTACGTGAACCTCCACCCTTCCCGAAATAAGGCATCACCGCTCATAGCTAGTCTATCGGTGCTCAGTACAAAGTTCCATCACATTCAACTCATACGTCATGAAAGTTGGCTTCTAGTATGAGGACATCATAGATCAATAGATTATTTCTCATCCCATTATTTTAGTTAAGTGTGTTAATCTCAGTACTTTCATTAGAGTGTTCATAGAGACTAGTCTCTTCATTTACTTTACACTTTCATAGGTAAGTACGTTTTGGTAACATTTACTTAGGCTCATTTGAGATTGTTCTCATCCTGTACATTAGCCTCATATCAGGTTTTCACGACATTCATTCATATTAATAGATTTGTTGTTCATAATTACTCACCCCTTTTTACGTGAATATTCATATCATCATATACCAATGCACTTGGTCAGTTGTGTGTTTCACACTCTTACTTAACCTTTTTACGGTTTCATCATTTCATTTAATTTTATGCCAATCCATTTGGCCATTTAATGTGTCTTACACTATTACTTAACACTTATAGGGTAAAATTATTTCATTACATAAATTTTAGGTTCACTTATTTTTAAACGTATAATAGACTTATGGATCTATACATACAAGTCATGAGGCTTCACTTATAGTTCGTTTAAGTGATCCATATCTTCCTAAGATTATGTGGTACAAGACTTATGCATCTTGTGTTTATGCCATGATCTCGATTTCGATCTACGCAGGTAGCATTATTCTTTAGTATTTAATTCACATATGATTTATGTATCAATACGGAATTTGGGCAAGAGAACCAGGTTTTCAAATCCCTTTGTCAACACTTCACATTTTTCTTTTTATTTAATTTTGATCCATATGACATTGAGACCCTAGATCGAGCCCCAACATCAACGTTTCCTTTTTATTTCTATCCTTTTAAAATTCTCTTCATTTGACGAGGGATTTTCGGTTTGAACCCCCACAGCCCCTTTTGTTTTTTTCTTTTAGTTTTCCTTGACTATCTATAGTTAACCATGAGGTTGTGGGATCAACCCCCCAAAGCCTCACTTTATGTTTCTTTTAATTCTCCTTTACTACCTAGAGGTCGTGGGTTCGATTCCCACGCCTCCCATTTATTTTATTTTAGTTTTTCTTACATTCTAACTGAGAGGTTGTGGGTTCGAATCCCACTCGTCTCATTCTTAAATTTGTATTTTATTTTCCAGCAAAATAAACCCGAGCTCAAATCCCCTTAACCCCCATATCATTTCACGTTATTAGTATATCTCACGGGTGAGGTTGCGGATTCGAATTATAGTGACCTCACCTTATTTACACTCAATTAATTGTCCAGATTTGTTCATCTACGTTTAGTCAAAAACAAACTTGTAATTTGCTGGAAATTTGGTCACATTTCAGCTCACTTTCTTCAACATTTTCACTTGAACTCATAGGGTAATTCGTAGACCATTTAACATGTTTTGGGGTACATTTTTCATCAATTCGTTTAGCCAAGAGATTATAACTCAAATCAGCCACATTTCATCTTACATGTACATCATAATTTACATAGGTTTATGCACGTAAAATAACAACCATAACATTAAAAATTTTGAGCATCAATTCGAGAACATTAGTCATGGTCACATCCTTGCACACACATACACATAGTTACGGAAATACATAGGTTTTCATTCATACAATTCCAAACACACAAACATGAACATTTTCATCATGAAAACATAACACGCGCCTAATACCTACCAGCAAACATACCTAACCTAAGAATCATTGGGAGCTAGTGACAGGGACTGAAACGGGGAAATACTCTAGTTTTCGGACTGAATATTCTGAACCTTAAGGGGTATCTTGGAAAAGGTGAACAAGAGAGAACAGAATCCACACCTCTAATGATGTTAAAACCTTGAAGTTACTGCCCAAACCTTCTCCAACATTCACGTCCAAAACCAATTTTTCAACACCAAACTTTTGACGGAAAACCCTCCCTGTGCCTAATATATTTTTCTTAGCGTTTGATTTTATTTTTCGTTGTGAGTTCTTAAAGTGTGAAGAACTTTGGTTTACCTACTGTTCTTGTATGTTATTTGGAAGAGAGAACGTGAATGAGATTGATAGAGAGGTGAGAGAGAGATGAGCGTGAGAGGAGAGAGTTACCTTAGGTTTAGAAGTCTAGTTTAGGACTTAGTCAAATAAGGTTTAGTTAATTATTATAAAATCTTATTTCCCTATTTTTTTAAATCTTTCAATAAATAATTATATTAATAAATTTCATTAATTTACCACCTTAAATAAAAACAACTTTAATTCATTTCTTCCACCTAGGTTCGAACACGGGTTGAGCAAGACTTCACTCTAAGGGCCAATTTTTGGACCTCTCTCCCCAAAATGCCCCTCCACTTTATTACTTAAATAATTAATTATATATTTAGGGTAATTAAGATACTACCCTTAGCCTGGAAAAAGACCATTTTACCCCTAGACCCTCAAAACTTATGATTTCAAATTTTTAAGTTCGGTAAAGACTCATCCTAGTAAATCTTCATATTCGGGAGCTCTACATGGCTGGGCCCAACCTTTCCTAGATCAACTAACTCCCCAAGTTAGTTGGCTTGGTAGTCGTAAGGGTTCAGAGGTCTGGTTTTACGCGCATCAATTTGTGTGAACCCGGTCTAATCGTAGGCATTATAGGCACAGTAAGCATTATTTGGCATAGCCATTTTTAGGGTTGTTACATTCTCCCCTCCCCCCCTTAGAAACATTCGTCCCGGAATGACGCTACTAACTATTTCGTGTAGTGCCAATAATATCATAACATGGTTACTATACACAACTAAGCAATAGCAACAAAGAATGGAGAGATTAGGAAACTTAGATTTAAGAGTAGGAAGTCTAACCTTAGGACCTGCAAAGATAAATATCGACCTCGGCCTCCCACGTAGCACCCTCAACAAGATGATTCCTCGATTATACCTTCACTGTGGCAATCTCCTTGTTCCTCAGCCGCTTGACATGTCTGTCTAAAATCTTAACAGGTACCTCCTCATAGGACAAATTTTTATCAACCCCAAACCTTCAACAGGTAGAATCGATCTAAGAACTTCTTTAACATAGATACATGAAAGACTGGATGAACAGAAGCTAGTTTCGCAGGCAATGCCAACTCATAGGCAAACTCTCCCACACACTGTAGGATCTCATATGGCCCAACATACCTCATACTAAACTTCCCTTTCCTGCCAAACCTCATCACCACCTTCATAGGTTATATGTTCAAATAGACCTTGTCACCAACATCAAACTCTAAGGGTTGTTTTTTGTTGTCTGCATAAGACTTCTGCCGACTGTATGCAGTATACAACCTGTCCCTGTCCCTAATCACTCTGACCTTATCTAAGGCCTCATGAATGATATCTGTCCAAAAATGAATGACTCTCAAACATCTAACCACCCAACTGGAGACCTACACCTCCTACCATACAGTGCCTCAAACATTTCCATCCCAATGCTGGAGTGATAGCTATTATCATGCAAGAACTCTATCAAAGTGAGATGGTCGTCCCAAATATCCTTGAATTCAATCACACACACCCTCAACATGTCCTCTAACATATGAACGGTGCCTTCTTCCTTCCCATCAGTTTGAAGATGAAAGGAAGTACTAAGCTTCACCTACGTGCCTAAGCTCTTCTGGAAGAATCTCAAGAAATGTGAAGTGAATTGAGCTCCTCTATCTGAAATGATAGACAAAGGAATCCCATGCCATCTCACAATCTCATCAATGTAGAGTTTCGCATCATCCTCATCTCTGTAAGTAGACTTCAGAGGGATAAAGTGGGCAAACTAAGTTACCCTGTCCACAACAACCCATATGGAGTCATGTTGTCTCCTAGTCTTCGAAAGACCAACCAAGAAGTACATATTAATGGCCTCCTGTTTACAAGTTCAAACCTCAATAATCTGAGTAAGACCGCAAGGCTTTAGATATTTTGCCTTAACCTGTTGATATTAGGACAGTTGGCCACATATTCTGCGATGTCCTTCTTCATGCCATCCCAACAATAGATCTGCTTAAGATCATGATACATCTTGGTGGAACTTGGATATATGGAATATCTTGAACCATGGGCCTCTCTAATGATCCTGGGCCGCAAATTATCAACAACTGGTACACATAGCCTGTTCTAGTACCTAACTTTGTCGCCATCTCCCAAAGCAAAAGACTCATTCATCTTAACCAACACTGAGTCCTTCATTCCATCAACACAGAATCAAGATACTGACCCTCCTTGACTTCAACTACTAAGGATGATTAACAACTAGGATGAACTGAAACACCCCCACTAGTAGAGTCAACCAACCGCACACCCAGTTTTTCCAGTCTATGTATATCTTTCACCAATTCCTTCTTCCCATTCTCAACGTGGGTTGTACTTTCCATGATCATCCTACTCAAAGCATCAGCTACAACATTAGCTTTACCTGGATAGTAGTGGACATTCATGTAATTGTCCTTCAACAGCTTCAACCATCTCCGCTGACGTAGATTCAACTCTCTGTGTGAACACATACTGGATACTCTTGTGGTCTTTGAATACATCAACATGAACCCCATACAAGTAGTGCCTCCAGAGCTTCGGTGCAAACACCGTAGCTGCCAACTCCAGGTCATGACTGGGATAAAGCTGCCAACTCCAGGTCATGACCGGGATAATTCTTCTCATGAACCTCGAGTTGTATGGATGCATAAGATATCAATTTACCAACCTCCATAAGAACACATCCCAAACCAACCCTACATGCATCACAATACACAGTGTAATTCTCACCACACTTAGGAAAGGTAAGCATCGGGGCTGAAGTGAGTCTATCCTTGAGCTCCTGGAAATTCTTCTCACAAGACTCCGTCCATTCAAACATGGACTTCTTCTTCGTCAAATTTGTTAGTGAGGCAGCAATAGAATAAAATCCCTCCACGAACCTGCGATAATTACCATCGAATCTCAAGAAGCTACGAATATTTGTGGGAGTAAGAGGTTTTGGCCAGTTCTTAATAGCCTATGTCTTCCTAGGATCTACCTCTACACCTTTGTCGGGCACAACATGACCCAGGAAGGTCACACTTGCTGAATTATGCATGTAGCTGATGTTGTCTAAGTACCTGCAAGGTTAGTCTCAAATATTGTTCATGCTTTTCATTGGTCATAGAGTAGATAAGAATGTCATTAATGAATACTATGACGAAAGAGTCAAAATATTCACAGAAGATTCTGTTAATAAGATCCATAAATGCAGCAGGTGCATTCGTGAGACCAAATGACATAACTAAAAACTCATAATGACCATAATGGGTATGTAAGGCTGTATTTGTAACATCTTTATCCCTAAACCTGAGCTGACGGTAACGTGAACGAAGATCAGTCTTTGAAAAGAAACTAGAACCTTGGAGTTGGTCGAACAAGTCATCTATTCTAGGAAGGAGATACTTATTCTTTATAATGACTCTGTTGAGATGCTGATAATCGATACACATTCACAGTGTTCCATCTTTCCTTTTCACAAACAACACTGGAGCGCCCTAAGGGGATATGCTTGGCTGAATGAAATCCTTATAAGTGAGATCTTTTAACTGCAGCTTCAACTCTTTGAGTTCATCTGGAGTCATTCTGCAAGGAGGAATCGAAATTTGTTTAGTATCGTGTTCTAAGTCGATACCAATCTTTCGAGGGGGAGGAACTCGAGGCTAATCATCTGGAAATACATCTTCGAACTCATTCACTACAGGCATTGAGTCCATGGAAGGAATGTCATGATCTAAATCATTAACACTCACAAGATGACAAAATAACCCCTTGGACATAATTTTATTGGCTTTAAGGTTTGAAATCAAGGGATTAGGACGACTCGAGTTGTACCCCTCCCAGACTAGATCTTCTCATTAGGAAATGAAATCTCACAACCCTATTACGACAATCCATGCAAGCATAACAAC
This sequence comes from Solanum pennellii, assembly GCF_001406875.1. NCBI lineage: Eukaryota > Viridiplantae > Streptophyta > Magnoliopsida > Solanales > Solanaceae > Solanum > Solanum pennellii. The sequence continues at coordinate 16,500,420 of NC_028641.1, read as the reverse complement.
TATGAAGCCAGTCCATGCCAAAAATAACATCAATATCATGCATTGGTAACTCAACCAATGTTGCACACATAATATTACCACATACAACTATTGGGCAATCTTTTTATACTGTATCAGTTCTTACATTTTCTCCTAAAGGTTTACTTATCACTATAGTATCAAGCAGAACTTGAGGCAATTTTTCAAAAGTGAGAGCAAGCAAAGGAGTTACAAAGGAAAGAGTAGACCCTGGATCAAGTAAAGCATAAACAAAAGTTGAGAATACTTGCAGCATACTGTGACCACATCAGCGGACTTCTCTTGCTCCTCCCGGCCCTTCAGGGTGTAGAACATGTTCCTCTTAGGAGGATCGGCTGAAGTTGCATCCTGCAGATTAGGCCTAGGCTGAGCATTGCCTCAAGCCCGACCTCTTTCCGGTGGGCATTCCTTAACCATGTGCCCGCTCTTACCGCAACTGAAGTCGACATTAGTTCCTTGTCTGCACTCTCCACTCCGAGCAAGACCACACTTAGCACAGTCCTTTCTGCGATGCTGCATCTCACCTTCATTGCCTTCCTGGTCTCGGGTCTGCCTCCTCTAGGTGTTGTACTCCTTTGAGAGTTAGATTTCCTTGAACTCTTTTGCCCCTTTTTGAACGTGCTTCTCACAGACACCAAAATTGTTTCTTTGGATTCCATGGCTGAGACTTGCCTGATCTTGAGTCTTAGGCCTCCTATCATCACGAATGCCCCTCTTCATGCGGTTTTCCTCTACCTACTGGACATGCACCATCAACCTGGAGAGGTCCATGTTATTATGGAGCATCGCAGACCGACACTTCTCCTCCAGATTTCCATTGATTACTGTGAGAAACCTTCTCATCTCATCAATGTTGTTTGATATAACAGAAGTAGAATACCTGAATAGTTTAACAAACTCTAGGGAATACTCCATGACTTTCATAGATCCCTATTTAAGGTTGATGAACTCCTCAACCTTGGCCTCCTTCATCTCCATGGGAAAGAATCTCTCCATAAAGGCTTTCTAAAATGGCTCCCAATTGATCGGAACTCCGCCTAAAACTCGACTATCTTGCCACATCTTGCACCAAGTCTGTGCAACATCCTTTAGTTGATAGGAAGCCAACTCTACTTTCTCAGTATCTGTGGGCCCCATAGCCACCAAGATCTTATGCACCTCATCCACAAACTCCTAAGGATCCTCCAAAGTCTTAGACCCAGTGAAAATAGGAGGATTCATCCTCATAAAGTCTCTCAGCCTGTCAGCCAAACTGGGAGCCGGTGGGTTCTCCCTCTAAACATTCTTTGGTTGACCAGGTCAGTCATGGTCTAGTCCTGCATAGTGATGACATTTGCCATCTGGGCCGTAGATGCCCTCACCTTAGCATTAATCAACCCAGAAGGGTCAACCGGCATAGACACTCCTTCAGCTGGAGCTAGGGGTGGAACCTGACTGCAACCAGCAATGCTCCTCCTCTCCTCTGACCAATGGTACGCCTAGTATTCATTTTTTGAAAAACAACAAAGATTGATGTTAGACACGCTCATAAGATAAAGAAATCAGATGTTAGAAAAAGTCACGATGAAATCAGAAGAAAGGAAATTTTCCTATGCATCATCAGTCTCTAATTCAGGATAGTGGTGCCTTTCACTACAATAACTTAGAAACTACTAGATGTGGTTGATGTGAAATTATTATCTACAGAATTTAACCTAATGCTCTGATACAGACTTTTTCACGACAAAAATTCAGACTCTAGACGAGATCGACGTCGGTGACCTCTCAAAGGTCACAGATAAGCCTACATACGTCATTTTTACTTCATCTAGGTTAATTTTAGCAAAAAAATTGAACTTTTTTGTTTCTTATTTCATGCTAAACATTTTAAACTTAACATCATAGGCGTTCACAATTCAACCATCTAATATAAAGTTGATCAACTAAAAGAAACAGTTCATAATTGCATTAACGTATTTTTGCCAAAACGTCACCAATACAAAGTCTAAACAAAAGTGGAAAGAAACACTAGTGGAACATGCTCCACTAGCTATAGTCTACATCTAAGATAGATAATAATGATACACATCCTCGAAAGCATGAGGGCCTACCAAGTACAGATGAAAGCTCCACGTACGGATAGGTGCAACATAAACCTATATGCTCTAGCGTCCACCTGTGCCTACACCTAAAATTGTAGAATTGTATGGGATTAGTACACACTTTTACTAAGTAAGGGTATGTGCAAGCACACACCAAGCACATGCATGATGAAGAACAACTCTTTCCTAATAATATGATTTTGGAAAGTCAAGTCAATGGACTTTCCAAATTGGGATTAGGAAAGTTAGTGAGCTTTCCAAGTTTTGATTAGGAAAGTGAGTGAACTTTCCAAATTTGAATTGCAAAAGTCATGCCCTGAGATTGACATGCATCATCATACTTATCATCTTGCACACAGAACATAACATCTTGCATATAAAACATATCATATTGCATATAGCACATAATATCTTTCATATCATTCATTCATATGCCATGAGACCTTGGAATCTTTGACTTGAAATTAAGACTTCCCAAAATGAAGGCTCAACATATAAGACCTCAACTAGGGAGCCTTATTTAGAAAACACAGAGTCTGCTTTATTCATTCATACGTACTACATTTCATTTCTTGCATAGGCTAGTGTAAACACCAGCTATACCTAGGATGTAATTTAAGACTTTCATCGGGTTTACTGTGCAATGATCAAGAATGACCTAGTGTCATTACTTAGGTCTAGCTCACCTCTTGATTATCCTATACTAACGCCTTTGTTATTATTCATTTCATTATGTACATCATTTGAGGCTGGCCTTATTCATTCATTGGGACCATTACTTTGGCAGTATAGGTCCAAAGACTAGGAGATATAAGCAGACCCATAGCCGGCATGACGGACAGTCTCATCTCATGATAGTTATGTGAACCTCCGTCGTTCCCAAAAGAAGGCATCACTACTTATAGCTAGTCTATCAGTGCTTAATATATAGTTCCATTACATTCAACTCGTACGTCATGGAAGCTGGTTTCTAGTATAAGTACAGCATAGCTCATTTGTCTTAAGTGTGTTAATATCAATACTTTCATTACAGGAAGAACGTGTTTTAAGAGAAAATCGGAAAATTTATTTTGTTTTAAGAGATTTTCGACTTTTTAGGGAGTCGCCACTTATTTTTTTAAGAAAAATTAAGAAAACTTATTTTCAAATAACTTAAATAGAAAAATCGTTTTGAAAACGTTTAGAAGGGTTCGGGGATTCTTATTAACGTCTTAGGAAGGTTTTGAAGGCACCTAAGACGTTCCGCTTAATGCGGCTTTCCAGCAACTAACTATTTGGCTAATACTAATATAAAATTTGCAAATTTGTTTCAAGTTGAACTTCCTAAATTTAAATTAGGTGAAACTTATGATTTCAAAATATTATCAATTTGAAATTTGGTTCAATTTAAGGTTTCATAAAACAATATGACTTTCGACTGGGATCGGAGTTTTCCTAACTCTATGCTAGCGACAACCAAACAAAAGCATATAAACAATATAGTAAAAGATGGAGACAGAGAGAGAGAGAGAGGGAGATCGGGTCCAATTCCGGGTTCTGTCCGCCATGACCGGGGTTTGGACCCACCTGCTTTTTGGGTTTTTTAACCCATTCTTTGTTTGGGTTTTCGACCCATTTCACCTGTCCTATTCTAAACAATAAATACAAAAATGAAATAAATAAACGACAAGGCTTATGCCCAAAATAAATACAACATAATGAATTAAATTTGATCTTGTAATCCGCCTTATTCAAATTTCTTCAATATTCATGAAATTGCGTTTTGTACATCTGCCTTGATGGGTTGACTCGATGGAGAAGTCGAGCCTCAACGGCTCCGTTGCAAAGCGAGGGAAAATGGGAGTTCATGAAGAACTCGGATAAATTTCGTCCAAGTACAAGATAATAAAAAAAACATTAGCGCGATGTTCCACTTCTTAGGCAAATTTAATATCAATTATTGCAACACACAATTTCACAATTCGAAGGTACTATTTTATTATAACAACACATGCAAATAGTAATGAATCATACCCACCATTATCAAATCTCAACAGCAACTCTTGCACACATAACAAAAAAAACATGACATAAAACAAAAGAAAACGATAATAATGCCAAGCCAAATCTAAAATTGTGGACCAAATTCATACTAATTGAGAATTAAATAAAGCATAACAAGATAAAATAAAATATATAAAAAAAATGATCTATTGCTCCCTTAACATGTAGAAAACAAACCCATTTCCAACCGGAACAAGGAAATCATTTTTTTTTAGTTAGCAAGATTGTACGGCATCTAAGAATGAACCGATTTAGCAATAATTTTCAAGCCAACGGGAAAGTCATTTTCATTTTTTATTAACAAAAATCTTACAGGTCCATTGGTGCTTCAGATTCGATGAATTACACTTTATTAAACTAAAACTGAGCGATTAAACTTCAAAACCCACATTAGCATTAACATACACGATTATAGAGCAACCTATTTAAAAGCAGGAATAGAACAATTTATCCATTTCTAGTTAAAATATAAATAACAAAATAGTCAAACACAACTGCAGAATCTATAGTGCGCTTGACGACTTCTACGCTAATTCAAAGGAACGCACATATATGGAAACACACTCATATCGAAGCATATAAATCTTGGGCATACAAGCATCAAACTATCATGAAGGAAAACAGATGACAACTCATGGGCTAGAAAACAACATCCCAATGCATCCCTTATCCTCACACATATTTAACTAATGTTAAGGCTAAAAACAGAAGAAGAATAATCAATCTAACTCTTAATAGCGAACAGAAATGAGCAAATGATGCAAAACGATATGAGGAGAATTGTATGAATAAGACAGGAAGTTGGACAGTAGCTTGAATACGCAGAGGAAAACTACGTTACTCGTTCAACATTACAAATCGAACACCTCCCAGTTTCGAACAATTAAACAAACTCAACAGCAAAGACCAATACGAGAAAGATCGATTGCAACGGTACCATGACGAACTCAGAAAGGCAGAGATCAACACAAAACAAGAGAACACAACAGAACAAACCATAATACACTATATATCTCGAATTCGAGCAAAGCCAACAGGTGTAACATCTCATATTTATAGCAACACAGGCCACAGTTCGAGTTCCACAAAGAAGACTTATCAAAACATGAAAAATATACCTTCTTTGGAGCAGCGAAACAAGAGATGGTATGAGCTAAAGGTAGTCGATTTCCACCACTAACAAGCTCCTACATCTCAAGCGAACCAACAGACGACGAAAGCTGAATCGAAAACATTCAATCTTTTGGAAGTCTCTTCCTTAAACTCTACACGTAATATATATGATTTTCTCTCTTTCATTAACTTTGTAACTGTTTTTTTTTTGTAACTTGAAAGCTACCAAGGTAAGAAAAGCTCCCAAAGAATCAGAAAAGCCAAAAAAGAATTTCCCCCCCAATTTTTTTCCAACCCCTGATTATCGGATGAAGGGGGTTTATATAGAAGAAATATTAGGGTTTCGATTTTTGGGTGGGTAAGACGATTTTCGGCCCATCCCAAATTCGAAAAATCAAAAAATTCGTCCTTATCCAAAGCTGAGGGAATATACGATTGGATGCCAAATTCCAACGGATTAGGAGGCAAGGTGGAGGGACGAGATCAATCCATTGTACTGGTGAGGCGACGTGGCTCGATCCTACGATGCCAAGGACAATCTCGCGTCGTCTTGTGCGCTGCAGAGGCTGTACGGTATCAGCAGAACCGCAGGTATCCGTTGCTGCCTCGCGCTTCCACGCGCGATAGAGGGACGAAAGAGAGAAGGGCGTTTGGGGGAGAGGTTTTGGGCGTGAGAGAGACGAGGGGAGCTTCTGAAATTTTTTTCGCTTCGTGTAGGTACAGTTTTGTTTTTTCAGGGGAAAACTGGTCGGGGAGGAAGAAGGGGAGAAACAGGTTTGGGGCTGGAAATAGGGGGTTGGGTCGGGTAGGAGGAAAAGGGAAAAAGGGAGTGGGCTGCTGGTTTCCTTTTTTCTTTTAAAAAATTGGGCCTGGGTAGAGAGGGAAAGGGATTGGGTCGGGAAGGAAGTGGGCTGGGATTGGGAATAAGGTGGGAATGGGAGATGAGGAAAAAGGAAATGGGCCGCCTGGGTATGATAATGGGTATTGAAGGGTGGGCTGCTGGAAGTAAAAAAAAACTTGGGCCAATAAGGACAAGAGGCCCAAATTTGGTTTTTTTAAATGAGTTTAAGGGGGAAAATGGGTTAGGTTTAATAAATAGCCAATTGAATTAAGATGATAAATTTGGCTAAATCTTAAATAAAACGAATTTGTATTAATTAATCAACGAGCTTCTTTATTTTAGTAATATAATTTTAAAATAGTGATTCAAAATATAATCATAATTTTAAACTAAGATAGAATACTTACTAAAATTAAAATATTTTTGAGATGGTTTTTGAATAATCATAAAATATACTAATTATAACATAACTATATAAAATATATATACTATCTAAAGTTATAAGAAATGACAAAAGCATCCAAAGTAACATAAAGTTCATACATTATATTATTATATTTTCGCAAAATTTATAAAACTAATTAATTTAAATTGTTTGGAAAATTTACGAAGCTCGAGAATGAATTTATACCGGGGAGGGTCGAAATTGAGTGTCAACAATTGTCCCTCATTTTACTTGGATAGATGCAACCAATTCGAGGAAAATGAAATTGACCAAGCCAATTATGACCAACCTCATTCATCTTTAAAGGAAGGATTTGGCAAAGGGTTTAGGAATCATGGACGAACCCTTGAAACGGGTTTCCTACATATCTCAGGCTATAGGAGAATACAGGCCACTTGTAGTTCGATAAGCTTGATTCAACGCACGATTTTGAAAGAATTAAAAAGTCACCTCGATACAAAATTATTAAGGTATCGAAATGCTCGAGAATAAAATTCTAGAGCGAATGTTGGAATACAGCCGAGTTTTCAACATTGAATCCGCCTACATATCCTTAAACCTTCAGGAATCAGGCTGTGTGTAGTTCAACTCGATCGGTTGAAAAGGAAATCTATTATGGTAGATAACCTTCGGTTTTGGACAAGTAATAAATTAAACGAGTATGAAAAGGACGCTTGTAACCTCTTAGCCATGAATGTGGCACGCTTCACACCCATAATTAAGGGCTTACACAGACATAATTTCCAAAGCTCTTGGCGCATTGTCACTCAGATTGGAAACTTGCTTCCGGTAAATAGAAATTTTCGGATGCGAGACAGAAACTGACAGACCTAAAGAAATACCCACATGCTTTTGATAGGGGTGGTTCGATTATGGTGGAAGTCGCTCCTTTGCTCGCGTCCCAAGAGTTTGACATTCCTCTTTGGACTGTGTCCCAGTTCGCTGCTAAGGAAAATTTCCACGTTGTGCTGCATCCTTTTTGATGTCGTCTGCACCTGTGGTTTTTGGAGAATTCATCCTTTTGGATGCTCTCGACAAAGACTGAAATAAAAACTCGTCAGCTTAAAAATGCAATTAGGATTGGAGACAGTGTCATTTACCATGTCGACACTTCATTGTTCTCCTCAATATTCGACGTCGACTTGATCGGTCTGACGTACAGCAAATAAAGCTTATGACTTGTGTTTTGCAATGTAATCTTCAATGTACTCTATACTTGATGTCGAAATAAATAAATGAATGCTGATGCGATATTGATATTTCTTTTGCCGTCATCTTTGATGCTCTTCTTGATGTTTACTTTTATAAAAATAAAAGAATGTGGTTGATGCCGATGGATAAATATTGTTCTTGGGTTACACGATTTCCCATTCCTTATCCGTGTATGTCTTCTTTCGGGGCATGAATATCTTCCCGCGATACGTAAATTCCTGTGAGGTATGAAATCTTCTCGCAATGCATAACAATCGGCGAGGCATGAACTCTTCTCACGATGCACAAATTTCAATGAGACATAGATTCTTCCCGTGATGTATAATTTCAACGAGGTATGAACTCTTCTCGCGATGTCTAAATTTTCAGCGAGGTATGAAATCTTCTCGCGATGTATAAATTTTGACGAGGCATGAAATCTTCTCGTCGTGCATAATTATTGACTCGCGATGCATGATTTTCCGCTATGCATGATTTTCCGTGATGCCTGATTTCCGCGATGCATGATTTTCAACGAAGCATGGATTCTTCTCGTGATGCATAAATTCCTGCGAGGTATGAAGTCTTCTCGCGATGTATAAATTTGACAAGGCATGAAATCTTCTCGTGATGCATAAATTCCAGCTAGGTATAAAGTCTTCTCGCGATATATAAATTTGACGAGGCATGAAATCTTCTCGTGATGCATAAATTCCAGTGAGGTATAAAGTCTTCTCGCGATATCTAAATTTTCAGTGAGGTATGAAATCTTCTCGCGATGTATAAATTTTTACGAAGCATGAAATCTTCTCGTGATGCATAAATTCCAGCGAGGTATAAGTCTTCTCGCGATATATATAAATTTGACGAGGTATGAAATCTTCTCGTGGTGCATAAATTCCTAACTCGCAATGCATGATTTTTCGCAATGCATGATTTCTGCGATGCATGATTTTCCGCGATGCATGCTTTTCTGCGACGCATGATTTTCCGCAATGCATGATTTTCCGCGACGTATGGTTTTCCTCAATGCATGATTTCCGCAATGCATGATTTCTCGCGATGCATGATTTTCCGCGATGCATGATTTTCGTCAATGTATGATTTCCGCGATGCATGATTTTCCGCGATGCATTATTTTCCGCGATGCATGAATACTCATATCGTCTCTGTTGATGATAACGGCAAAACGACCTCGAGATAATATATCGCCTTGATCGATAATAACAATAATAATACAATAACTATCCCCTCTTGGGTAATGCATTGGCTTGGTTGACAATAACTATCTTGCTTGATAATGTAATGCAAATAGCGTCTTTTACGAAAATTGTGAAATCTTCGTTGAGATTCCTGTTTGATTCATCTTTGAATCTGGCTAGACACTCTTTGTAAATTTCATATTGTTGGAAATTGCTTGAAATAAACAAATCACATTCCCAAGTCTCCGACATAAGCGATATAAAATGCTTCCTGTTCTCAGTAAAATTACTGATTTTGGGGATAGTTTTCTCCTCTTTGGAGTTCTCCGTATTCATTCGTCAGGAGAATTTGCCGATTTCAGCAAAGATATAAACATGCGTCCACAGAAAAATTGTCAGTTTTAAAACATATTGATCTGTGTCGATTTCTTCAGTTGTTTGCTCCTTGTCTTGATATCTCCGGTTGATTTCCCGATTTCCCGACTCATGATAAATAAGACAATATATTTTATGCCAAAACATATGAAACGTAAAAGGGAAAATTTAAAAGAAATAAAATTTTTAAGAAATAGTATCTTGAAAAGGTTACTGCCAAATCATGTCATATCAGGCTTAACAAACTTCTTTGAGTCTGACACTTAGAAGTCTATCTGATCATTCGCTGGTGAGCTTTCGGAGTCACTCCGGACTTGTAGGCAAAACCCATAATGAAATTTTGAGACCCTTCTCAAAATTTCTGTCCCAGTTCCATTGTAACTGAACAGATCGCGGAATTTTGGAGATCTTCTCAAAAATTCTGTCCCAGTTGCAGATCTCAAAATATCTTTAGTTTGACTTGCTGAGGAGGAAACTTCTTCTGGAGAGTTTTTTAGTCCCTCTCAAAAATTCTATCCCAGTTCCACCGTTAAAAGGAATAGAACTCTTGGGAGATATGACTGAACCCTTGTGGCGCCTACGTATCCCGTTGAGGCAGGAATCAGGTCAAAACGTAGTTCCCCTTTAAAGGTTAACAAGAACAAAATTTTCAAAGAAATCGACCGAGGCCGACAAAGGCCGCTTACATATCCCATTCTTGAGAATTCAGGTCGAACGTAGTTCAGATACAAAGAAATAATTAAAGGGGATAAATGAGGTGATCGAAGCCGACATAGGCCGCCTACGTATCTCGTTCTTGAGATTTCAGGTCAGACGTAGTTCATTACAAGAGGGATTAAATTTTAAGCAAGACAAACAGAACGATTACAAGTAAATAACAGAAAATGCAATATGAAACTTCACACATAGTATCTCTTGACAGCATCTGAGTTGATAGGCTTGGGCCATACGATGCCATCCATCTGTGACAGGACCAAAGCACCTCCAGATAATACTTTACAAACCATGTAAGGACCCTGCCAATTTGGCACGAACTTTCCTTTGTATTCGTCTTGATGAGGAAAAATACGCTTAAGAACCAACTGACCGACTTCAAAATTTCTGGCTCTTACTCTTTTGTGAAAGGCGCGAGTCATTCTCTGTCTATACAACTGGCCATGGCAGACGGCAACCATTCTCTTTTCAACAATCAAAGCTACTTGATCAATCCGTTTGCTAACCCATTCAGCGTTACTTAACTCAGCTTCTTGGATGATCCTCAATGACGGTATCTCGACTTCAACGGGTATGACTGCCTCTGTTCCATATACTAGCAAGTATGGAGTAACACCAGTTGATGTCCTGACCGTCGTTCGATAACCCAGTAAAGCGTATGGAAACATTTTATGCCAACCTCGATGTTTGTCAATCATTTTCCTCAAAATCTTTTTGATATTCTTGTTGGCGGCCTCTACAGCCCCATTCATTTGGGGGCGATAAGCAGTTGACTTTCGATTAATAATCTTAAATTGTTCACATATCTCTTTCATCAAATGATTGTTGAGGTTTGCACCGTTATCAGTAATGATGGGTTCTAGAACTCCAAATCTGCATATCAGATTGTTGCGGACAAAATCGGCCACCACTTTCTTGGTTACCGACTTGTACGAGGCTGCCTCTACCCACTTGGTGAAATAATCAATGGCAACCAAGATGAATCTATGTCGATTAGAAGCGGCCGGCTCTATAGGACGGATGACATCCATTCCCTAAGCTACAAATGGCCAAGGTGAACTCATAGCGTTAAGTTCGTGAGGTGGCACCCGTATCAAATCGCGGTGCACCTGACATTTTTGGTATTTTTGCACGAATTTGCAACAATTATTCTCCATAGTCATCCAGAAATAACCGGCTCGAAGAATCTTTCTTGCCAAAGTAAGCCCATTCATATGTGTGCCGCAAACTCCAGCATGTATCTGTTCAATAAGCCTCACAGCTTCAGCAGCATCTACACATCTTAAAAGACCCAAATCTGGAGTCCTCCTATACAAGACTTCTCCATTTAGAAAGAAATTGAGAGCCATACGGCGTATCGACTTCTTTTGATTAGATGTAGAATCTTCTTGATATGTCCCAGACTCCAAGTACCTCTTTATGTCAAAATACCAAGGCAAACCGTCTGGTTCTGATTCAACATGTGAACAATGGACTGGATGTTCCTTCAACTCTTTATCCAGCGGGTCGATGTAATCTGTATCAGGATGTTTGATCATCGAAGCGATGGTGGCAAGAGCATCGGATAATTCATTCTGTATTATGGGAGTATGTCTAAACTCGATCTTGCGAAACCTTTTACACAGATTTTGCACATACTGTACGTAAGGTATAATTTTTGGGTTCTTCACAGCCCAATCACCTTGAACCTGATGAATCAAAAGGTCTAAATCTCCAATAACCAATAACTCGTAAACATTCATGTCGATGTCCATTTTCAAACCAAGAATACTAGCTTCGTATTCAGCCATGTTGTTTGTGCAATTAAATTGGAGTTTAACTGCCATGGGATAGTGCTGACCGGATTCTTACACTAAGACTTCTCCAATACCCTTACCTTGATGATTTGCCGCTCCGTCAAAGAATAATCTCCAAACTGGGTATGCTTCAGAAATATCTTCACCCACAAATGACACTTCTTCATCGTGATATACACCCCAAGGTGTAATGAATGCTATTTTTTCCACGTCTTTTTCATCCATCAAAATTTGGTGATAACCTGCGCAACAGTCCACAAATGACTGCATCTCATGTTTGGCACAATTGTCAGTCAAAATATGGATATTTGGCAACGGAAAATTATCCTTCAGACTAGCCTTGTTGAGATCTCTATAATCAACACAAATCCTGATTTTCCCATCCTTCTTGGCGACCGTAAAGACATTGGCCAACCTGGTTGGATATTGCGTTACTTCCACTAATCGAGACTCTATTTGTTTGGTGATTTCTTCCTTAATCTTCAAACTCAGCTCAGGCTTGAATTTTCGAGTCTTTTGTTTCACCGTCTCGAACCCGGGGTTGATAGGTAGCTTATGAGATACGACATCGGTACTCAACCCCTGCATATCACCGACTTCCTAAACAAACACATCACTGTATTCGGCAAGCAGATGAACCAGGCTCTTCTTCTGAGTGTCATTCAGGTGGGTGCTGATCTTAACCTCTTTGACACATTCCGAATCTCCCAACTTCACCGTTTCCGTCTCCTCTAGCTTCGGTTTATGCTGATTCTCGAACTGACGAAATTCCTCGGCAACATAATCTGGTTCCCCACTTTCTTCTTCGTAGTCTTCAACCTTGTCGTCATTTGTCTCATTTTGTTCATTTAGCTCATGACATGACATGACATTGGCAGGTCTGTAACTTATGTTACTGAAATCATAAACAGACAAAATTAGGAAAGTAAAGTATAACGAACAACTAAATAAAGAAAGTTAAAAAATAAAGAGGCTTTCATTTAAAACAAAATGCAAACTTTGGTCATGGCACAGGGCCATGTTTCCTATTTAAACATCACAACAAAAATTCAAAATTCGAACAATTAAGAAAAATGCAGAAATGGTGGGTCTCGGGCCACTTCTGGACAACCACCGATTTTAGTGTGCATAATATAACTCCTTTCTACCGAAGAGTTCGGGACATCAGGATCGGCGTGGAAGTCCAGTTCTGCAGCACCTCCCCTGGTTCAGCATCACGAATACCAGCTGACTCGACCTCCTCCTCGACAATAGCATTGATCTCCTTGAAGAGGTCACAAATTCCTTCCCCACAGTCTTCAGGCTCGGCATACTCCCGGATTGGAAAGGATTGATACAGATGCGGGATCGGCTTAGCCAAATCTTGATCCATTTTAATCTTCTTATTCACGTCGTCATCTGTGGGGATGTACCCCAAACCATATTTGGATCCTTTAACAAGGACCGGAACAGGTTCAATAATTCCTTGGGAATCTATTCCGAATCCGAAACCTGGTTCGAACCCATTCTGCAGCATCACTGTGGCTATCAGATTGTATACAGCTTGCATGGGGGTCTGCGGGGTCAAATCCTCATCGGTGGCATTCACCAGCTCTACCGTGTAAAAGTCCGCACCTTGAGGCATCTCGTCAATGACCGGCACCTGCTTGCCTGAGTGACTTCTCTCACCGTGAATAACTAGCTCCTCATTCTTCCATACCAGCTTCATCATTTGATGAAGAGTGGAGGGGACGGCTCCAGCCATGTGAATGAACGGCCTTCCCAAAAGAAGGTGTTACCTGGTGTCGATATCCAACACTTGGAATTTCGCGCTAAACTCTGCGGGGCCTATTTGAAGGGTCAAATTCACTGCCCCTAATGTGTCTCTTTGCACACCATCAAACGCTCTTACATTAACCTGGTTTTGCTCCAATTTTCTGAGGTCAAACCTCAGCTGTCTCAATGTCGACAAGGGGCATATATTCAAACAAGATCCATCATCTACCAAAACACGATTGACGACCTTTGCACGGCATATCACAGTGATGTGCAGAGCTTTGTTGTGGGATCTCCCATCAGCTGGCAACTCATCGTCACAAAAGCTGATCCGGTGCCCCCGAATGACTTGATGAATCATGGCAGCCATGTTATTGCTACTTGTACCTGAGGGCACGTACGTATCATCAAGATCTTTCATCAAAGCCTGCCTGTGGGACTGAGAGCTCATCAGTAGGGCCCACACGGAGATCTGACCCGGAGTCTTCTCTAAGTGTTTGACAATGGAATAGTCTTTCGGTTGCATCCTCCTCCAGAACTCTTCTGCTTCTCCTTCGCTTATTGGCCTCTTGGCATGGTCTTTCTTCTGTCCTCCGAGAGCAAGCTCATCAGGAGTGTAGCATCTTCCAGAACTGGTCATTCCTTGGGCCACAGCAGTTTCGATGACAAACTTGGGTTTGACGAGAATTTCTGAAGGCACTAATGCAACATCCTTTGTAGGTGTCAGAATAACGAACTCTCTTCTTTCTTTGACGCTTAAAGAAGCGACAGCCCTTTTCAAGTCCTCCAGCGCAACAGGAGTAATCCTCTTTGTTCCACACCCGTCTTCGTCCATTTCAATCATATTAATGTTGCCACTCCCATGATTCGGCAACGGGTTTGTATTGACGTTTGGCGCCGCCGGTTGGAGGGAGACTACCTCCTGATCGATCAGATCCTGGATCTTGTGCTTATCATTGATACAGTCTTCCGTGTCATGTCCAACACTGTTGGAATGATAAGCACATCTTTGATCCGGTTTGTAGAACTTAGAGTTGACATCCACGGGCTTGGGCCCCACAGGGTGGATGTATCCGGCCGCGGCTAGTCTCTCGAATAGTTTGGTCCGGCTTTCAGCCAGTGTGGTAAAGTTCCTCGAACGCCTTTTTTCAAACCTGGGACGAGAAGGATCATAACCGCTTTGCTGAGGGGGAGGAACCTGTTGATAATTGCGGGTATTTGGGCGAGGAGCTTGGATTCTAGGGTAGGGGTTTGTCTGGTAATTTGGCACTGGTGCTTGGTAATTCGGGAGGGGATTTTGATATGCTGGAGCTTGGACTTGATAAGTGGGGTGAGATGCTCGGTAGCTCGACTGTACATTGGCACAGTTGGGAGCAATATTCTGATAAGGGGATGGAATTTGGTAAGGTTGGGGGTAATTTGGATACATGGGGGAAAATTTTGGAGATTTGGGGATGGACTTTGGTACGACAAAATTTGACCATTTGGATAGATGGGGGCAGTATTGGGGTTGTTGGGATGATTGGATTGCGGTTAATAGGCTTGGTGAGACTTTGGTGAAGGCTTGGAGCGATCTTGAGGACGCGACGAGTTTCTGGGAGTTTTTCTTCCCCCATATGAGACAGCGGCAACTTCCTCTCTTTTCTTCCTCATCAATCCTGAAGATCCAGGTGACGCGGGTACTCGGGCTATCTTCGCCGACTTTAGACCGTCTTCGATAGTCTCGCCAACTTTGACTATCTCGGCGAATTTAGCTCTGACTAGCAATATGATTCTGTCATAGTATTCACGCTCCTGCACCCGTACAAACACTTCTACAATCTCTTTTTCGGTCATTGGAGGCCTCACCCATGCTGCTTCTTTCCTCCATCTATAGGTAAAATCCTGATAGCTTTCAATCGGTTTCTGCTTCATCTTCTCTAGAGAATACCGATCAGGAACTATCTCAACCTTGTACGCAAATCGGTCAATGAAGTCTTTAGCTAACGCGCTCCAACTGGGCCACTGCCTGGTTTCGTGTGCCGTAAACCACTCGAGGGCCTCCCCACATAGACTTCGGCTGAAAAGACGCATCAATAACGCCTCATCCTTGCCAACTCCCACGAGCTGGTCACAATACGCTCTCAAATACGCCATGGGGTTGCCTACTCCTCCGAAGGCATCAAACTTTGGAATTTTGAACCCTTCGGGGAGGTTCAAATCCGGGTGAATGCACAACTCTGCATAACTGAGCCCGACGACGTCTGGGATGCACTCTAGCTCTTTCATAGCCCTTTTGATTTCCTCCTTTATGTCGATCTTCGCTTCTTCTCTTGCCTTCCATTATCTTTCCTGTTCTTCATAATGATCCAACTCAGCACCGTGCACCTCGTGCTCTGCAGGAACGGGAACTTGGAAGGTGGCTCTTTTTGGGAGGGGTGGAGCTATAGAAGGACTTGGGACGTTTTGGGCGGTTTGGTAGTTTTGTGGGTAGGTTTGAGGATTGGTGTTCTGATTTAAATGGGGATGAGGTGTTTGGGGATTGAAGGTAGTTGGATTTATATTTTGATTCTGTGGCGGTGGGGCAGTTTGAGTATTATGAGGATGGGGTGGCATTTGGGGATGGTTATTTGGAAGAGGTGAGGGAGTTTGATAAGATACAGAAGCATACTGGGGGTTTTGGGTTTTTAAATCTATCACAGACGGATTATGCACAGGTGTTGACGGCTGGTTCTGAGTTCGATCTACGTTTGATGAAGGAAAGTAAATTGGAGGTCTTGCATCAACAAAATTAGGGCCAAATCCGGGTGTAGGCGTATCCTGTCACCGTTGCATTTCAACTTTTATTTCAGCTATCTGTTGCATCAGTTGCACAATCAGTTCATTCTGTTCCGCTACGGTGGGCTGAGCCACCACAACGTCTATGAGACTAACTTCGTCGTTATTGTCTCCCATAACTGTCTTTCCTTTGTCTGAATTTGGTCTGAGGAAGAAATCTGTAGGACCTTTCGATCTGGTGAAGTAAGGATGATCTGGCAGCTTTGATCGACACAGACCAGTTAAAAGTACCTGAGAAGTGAAACAAGTCAAAGGCAGATTTTTTAGCGCATATTCGGAGTACAAAATGCATAATATCACACAGAGAGCAGATAAACACACAAGTTGCTTTGTTTGAGGATATCTTTAACCCACGAATGAGGACGGGAATACATTTTTTAACAAGCAGGAATTTGCTTGTGTTTTTTTTTTTTGACGCTATCTCGGGAATGCTGAATCACATTGAGCTACGGTCTTCTTGCAGCTGCTTTTTGATGCCCGTTGATCTGATCTTCGTATCTTTCGTAACATGAAGGAGAATGAAAATTTTTTTAAGATAGGGGCCGGGCCGGGAGAGGCTGCCTACGATCTCACAAGGAGAATTCAGGCCCAACATAGTTCGAGTTCGGGATAAAATATTTTCATTCATTCTTTCATTACGGTTACAGGGGAATTGAAAGACAACATCAGAATTCTTAAAAGATGACGATAACATTTTAGTCGTTTCTCTTCCAGTTGTTGCGTCACTCCCTTCCTTTTAGACGATCTAGAAATGGAGGCTTGTAGACGATTTCCTCCTCGTCGTCCTCCTTAGTCGATTCGGAGTGAGCGTTGTCGGGGCCATTGTTGTCTGCTCCCTGTTCACAGGCGAGGTATTTTCCGCCCTTCAGGTTGCTACGGATTGTCAATTCCTTATCAAGTGACGCACTTTTGGCTAACAGAACGGCAGTCTCAACATCTATCTTTGCCTCTCTCGCCTTTCCTTCGTGCATCTTCAAACGAAGCATGTCCAACTTTTTTCTCAAGATTTCGGTTTCCATCTCAACCTCTTTCTCTCTTTTTATCTGCGATGCCAGATCCTCATCCAATGTCACGACTGTAGCTTTGTAAATTGCTGTGGTCATGTCAACTCTAAGTCCTTCCTCCTTGGCCTTTTGAATTTCTCGAGTGACTCGTTCAATCTTCCTTTGTAACTCCTCTTCAGTGAGCTTCGTCTGGATGTTCTTACCCTTGTCCATAGCGGTAATTTGCCTTTCCTGAGACGATAGAGCATTGTTTAGGATTTGTGGTATAGGAGATCTTTTTTGGGTGAGACACTTACGACTTGAAAAGTTTGGTCGGACATTTTGCAATAGTGGCTTCTGTATATTTTGGCGATTTCTGGGCAGGATTGAGTTAATGATATCCTCATTCATTGCAACGTAACACATAAGCAGTTGAACACACATATATCGCATCCTAAACATGCATGTGACCCTTTTGTGACAAGGGTAGGCCTAGCGATCTGAAGGATGTATTGCGCCATTTGAACAAATGGTTGTATCCCCAAAATAAATTTCACTAAATATCATAGCGTTCATTACATAATCAAAATAAAACGGGATACATTTTAGGAAGGGGATGTAATGCAAATACATATATAAAAACAATCCCACGCAGGGGAGTTAAAAGGTTGATGATTCAGCTCCTCTTCTGGCCTTCTCTACTTCTTCGCGGATAATGCACTTGCTGGTGAACACGTACGGCTCAGCGAACACAGCTTTGGAAGATGTTGGTACGGCTCATAAAGTGTTCATCTGCTCATCCAGAATAGTGTCCAAACGCATCAGACAAGCCCTTGTGTCAGCTAATTCCTGTTACGTCACAGCCAAAACCCTCTAACTTTCTAACTCTCGAAGTTGGTACTCTCGCTCCTTTTGTTGAAATTCCTGCTCTCTCTTATGAAATTCTTGCTCCCTTCGGTCCCATTCTTGCTGAAAAATGGTATGCATGAATCTGAAGCCTTGTCTTTACGTCTTTAATTTTTTGACCCATACGTGGTATTGGATTCACTACACCATGCAGATCATTGTGCAACCATGTCTTGTATTTGTCGACATGCCCAGCTTCATACCTGTTCTCGGTCACCTCCCACTACATATTGACAAGCCCGGCCCATTCCTGGAGGATGATCTTAGCGAAAGGTATTTTGTCCTTCTCGTTGTAATTTACAATGAAAGAGCTGGCATCTCCTTGGACGGGTATGACTTGGACTTTACCAAATTGTCGCATCACTCTCGTTGGGTTGTAAGGATGCAGTCCTCTGATGCCAGGAAGGACTAAAAATGGAAGTTTGGCCCCTTGTGCTGCTATCCTCTCGGACTTGAAGCTCGGCAACAACCACTATATGTCTCCTTCTTTCAAATCATAAAACACCTTTGCCCACGCATCCCTGGTGGTATGAATTGGAAATCTATGGACACTTAAGCAGAACTCGTAATTATAAAGAGGACTTGTCTGACTTGGTTTGGCCAACTCCTGTGGCAGGGGGTCGTCCCTTTTAAATAAATGCTCAGTCAACCACCATTGGAGTAGAATGTTGCAACCTTGGAAAAACGGGAACCCATTTTTACACAGACTTAAGGATCGGTAAATGTCGGCCAAAATGACTGGGGCCAAACATCAGTACTTCTTTTCTTCTGATTTTCTGCCGATTCCTCTTAACATGGCATCCACCACCATCACTACCCGTGTGTCGATTTGTTTTCCTTCATCTTTAGGGAACACCATAGTTCCTAAAAGGCATGCGGAGAAAGCAATAGCCTGAGTTTGCCTCCAGGTACTGTAATCGTGGAATTCGTTCGGGAATAGTCTGAAATAATTGTCATTCCCCCATCTCTCGAAAAATTTAAATTAGATGAAACTTATGAGTTCAAAATATTATCAATTTGAAATTTGTTTCAATTTTAGGTTTGATAAAACAATATGACTTTCGACGGGGATCGGAGTTTTCCTAACTCTAGCTAGCGACAACCAAAAAAAAGCATATAAACAATAAAGTAAAAGAGGGAGAGAGAGAGAGAGAGAGGGAGATTGGGTCCAATTCCGGGTTCTGTCGGCCTTGACCGGGATTTGGACCCACCTGCTTTTTGGGTTTTTTAACCCATTCTTTGTTTGGGTTTTCGACCCATTTCACCTGTCCTATTCTAAACAATAAATACAAAAATGAAATAAATAAACGACAAGACTTATGCCCAAATAAATACAACTTAATGAATTAAATTTGATCTTCTAATCCGCTTTCTTCAAATTTCTTCTATCTTCATGAAATTGGGTTTTGTACATCTGCCTTGATGGGTTGACTCGATGGAGAAGTCGAGCCTCAACGGCTCCGTTGCGAAGCGAGGGAAAATGGGAGTTCATGAAGAACTCGGATAAATTTCATACAAGAACAAGATAATAAAAAAAACATTAGCGCGATGTTCCACTTCTTAGGCAAAATAAATATCAATTATTGCAACACACAATTTCACAATTCAAAGGTACTATTTTATTATAACAACACATGAAAATAGTAATGAATCATACCCACCATTATCAAATCTCAACAGCAACTCTTGCACACATAACAAAAAAAACATGACATAAAACAAAAGAAAACGATAATAATGCGAAGCCAAATCTAAAATTGTGGACCAAATTCATACTAATTGAGAATTAAATAAAGCAAAACAAGATAAAATAAATTATATAAAAAAATGATCTATTGCTCCCTTAACATGTAGAAAACAAACCCATTTCCAACAGGAACAAGGATATAACTTTTTTTTTAGTTAGCAAGATCGTACGGCATCTAAGAATGAACCGATTTAACAATAATTTTCAAGCCAACGGGAAAGTCATTTTAATTTTTTTTTAACAAAAATCTTACAGGTCCATTGGTGCTTCAGATTCGATGAATTACACTTTATTAAACTAAAAATGAGCGATTAAACTTCAAAACCCATATTAGCATTAACATACACGATTATAGAGCAACCTATTTAAAAGCAGGAATAGAACAATTTATCCATTTCTAGTTAAAATATAAACGCCAAAATATTCAAACACAACTGCAGAATCTATAGTGCGCTTGACGACTTCTACGCTAATTCAAAGGAACGCACATATATGGAAACACACTCATATCGAAGCATATAAATCTTGGGCATACAAGCAGCAAACTATCATGAAGGAAAACAGATGACAACTCATGGGCTAGAAAACAACATCCCAATGCATCCCTTATCCTCACACATATTTATCTCATGTTAAGGCTAAAAACAGAAGAAGAATAATCAATCTAACTCTTAATAGCGAACAGAAATGAGCAAATCATGCAAAACGATATGAGGAGAATTTTATGAATAAGAGAGGAAGTTGGACAGTAGCTTGAATACACAGAGGAAAACTACGTTACTCGTTCGACATTACAAATCGGAACACCTCCCAGTTTCGAACAATTAAACAAACTCACCAGCAAAGACCATACGAGAAAGATCGATTGCAATGGCACCATGACGAACTCAGAAAGGCAGAGATCAACACAAAACAAGCGAACACAACAGAACAAATCATAATACACTATATATCTCGAATTCGAGCAAAGCCAACAGGTGTAACATCTCATATTTACAGCAACACAGGCCACAGTTCGAGTTCCATAAAGAAGACTGATCAAAACATGAAAAAATATACCTTCTTTTGGAGCAGCGAAACAAGAGACGGTATGAGCTAAAGGTAGTCGATTTCCACCACTGACGAGCTCCTACAGCTCAAGCGAACCAACAGACGACGAAAGCAGAATCGGAAACTTTCAATCTTTTGGAAGTCTCTTCCTTAAACTCTACACGTAATATATATGATTTTCTCTCTTTCTTTAACTTTGTAACGGTTTTTTTTTCGTAACTTGAAAGCTACAAAGGTAAGAAAAGCTCCCAAAGAATCAGAAAAGCCAAAAAAGAATTTCCCCCCCAAAATTTTTCCAACCCCTGATTATCGGATGAAGGGGGTTTATATAG
Source organism: Solanum pennellii (assembly GCF_001406875.1). NCBI lineage: Eukaryota > Viridiplantae > Streptophyta > Magnoliopsida > Solanales > Solanaceae > Solanum > Solanum pennellii. Next base: position 16,479,011 of record NC_028641.1, on the reverse strand, counting down.
AAGAAATATTAGGGTTTCGATTTTGGGGTGGGTAAGACGATTTTTGGCCCATCCCAAATTCGAAAAATCAAAAAAATCGTCCTTATCCAAAGCGGAGGGAATATAGGATTGGATGCCAAATTCCAATGGATTGGGAGGCGAGGTGGAGGGACGAGATCAATCCATTGTACTGGTGACACAACGTGGCTCGATCCTACAATGCCAAGTACAATCTCGCGTCGTCTTGTGCGCTGCAGAGGCTGTACAGTATCAGAAGAACCGCAGGTATCCGTTGGTGCCTTGAGCTTCCACGCGTGATAGAGGGAAGGAAAGAGAGAAGGGCATTTGGGAGAAAGGTTTTGCGCGTGAGAGAGACGAGGGGAACTTCTGAAATTTTTTTTGCTTCGCGTAGGAACAGTTCTGTTTTTTCAGAGGAAAATGGGTAGGGGAGGAAGAAGGGGAGAAATGGGTTTGGTGCTGGAAATAGGGGGTTGGGTCGGGTAGGAGGAAAAGGGAAAAAGGGAGTGGGCTGCTGGTTTTCTTTTTTCTTTTAAAAAATTGGGCCTGTGTAGAGAGGGAAAGGGATTGGGTTGGGAAGGAAGTGGGCTGGGATTGGGAATAAGGTGGGAATGGGAGAGCAGGAAAAAGGAAATGGGCCGCCTGGGTATGATAATGGGTATTGAAGGGTGGGCTGCTGGAAGTAAAAAAAAACTTGGGCCAATAAGGACAAGAGGCCCAAATTTGGTTTTTTAAATGAGTTTAAGGGGGAAAATAGGTTAAATTTAATAAATAGCCAATTGAATTAAGATGATAAATTTGGCTAAATCTTAAATAAAACGAATTTGTATTAATTAATCAACGAGCTTCTTTATTTTAGTAATATAATTATAAAATAGTGATTCAAAATATAGTCATAATTTTAACTAAGATAGAAAACTTACTAAAATTAAAATATTTTTGAGATGGTTTTTGAATAATCATAAAATATACTAATTATATACATAACTATGTAAAATATATATACTATCTAAAGTTATAAGAAATGACAAAAGTATCCGAAGTAACATAAAGTTCATACATTATATTATTATATTTTCGCAAAATTTATAAAACTAATTAATTTAAATTATTTGGAAAATTTACAAAGCTCGAGAATGAATTTATACCGGGGAGAGTCGAAATAGGGTGTCAACATGACGTTTTTAGTCTATCTCACGGGTGAGGTTGCGGGTTCGAGTTCTAGTTACCTCACCCTAATTTACTCTCAATTAAATTTGCAGATTTTTTCATCTACGTTTAGTCAAAACCAAACTTGTAAGTTGCTGGAAATTTGGTCACATTTAAGCTCACTTTCTTAAACATTTTCAGTTGAACTCATAGGGTAATTCGTAGACCATTAAACACGTTTTTGGGTGCATTTTTCATTGATTCGTTTAGCCAAGAGATTATCACTCAAATCATCCACATTTCATCTTACATGAAGATCACAATTTACATAGGTTTATGCACGTAAAATAAAAACCATAACATTACAATTTTGGAGCATGAAACCGAGATCATTAGTCACGGTCACATCCTTGAACACACATACACATAGTTTAAAAAATACATAAGTTGGCATTCATACGATTTTACACACACAAACATGAACATGTTCATCACCAAAACATAACACACGCCTAATATCTACCAGCAAACATACCCAATCTAAGATTCATTGGGAGCTAGTGACATGGATATGCAACGAGAAAATAACCTAATTTTCGGACTGAATATTCTAAACCTTAAGGGGTCTCTTGGGAAAGGGACCAAGAGAGAAGAGAACCCATACCTTCTATGACGTTCAAACCTAATGTTTTCTGCCCAAACCTTCTCCAACACTCACGTCCAAAATCAATTTTTCAACACCAAACTATTGACGGAAAACACTCCCTTTGCCTAACATATTTTGCTTAGCGTTTGATTTTATTTTTCGTTGTGAGTTCTTCAAGTGTGAAGAACTTGGGTTTACCTACTGTTCTTGTACATTATTTGGCAGAGAGAACGTGAATGAGAGTGATAGAGACGTGAGAGAGACATGAGCGTGAGAGGAGAGAGTTACCTTAGGTTTAGGAGTCTAGTTTAGGACTTAGTCATATAAGGTTTAGTTAATTATTATAAAAATCTGATTTCCATTTTGTTATAAATTAGTCAATATATAATAATATTAATGAATTTCATTAATTTACCAACTTAAATAAAAACAATTTTAATTCATTATTTCCACCTAGGTTCGAACCAGGTGGAGCAAGACTTCACTCTAAGGGCTAATTATTTGCCCTCTATCCCCAAAATGCCTCTAAACTTTATTAATTAAATAGACATGTTTAGGGTAACTACGATACTACCCTTGGCCTGAAGAAAGACCATTTTACCTCTAGACACTCCAAACTTAAGATTTCTCCTTTTTAAGTTCGGTAAAACTCATCCGAGTGAATTTTCATATTCGGGAGCCCTACATGGCTGGACCAAACCTTTCCTAGAGCAAATAACTCCCTAAGTTAGTTGGATTGGCTTTCGTAAGGGTTCAAAGGTCTGGTTCTATGCGCATCAATCCGTGTGAACCCGATGTAATCATAGGCATTCTAGGCACATTAAACATTATTTAATATCGCTATTTTTAGGGTTGTTACAACCATTCAACTATGGTCCATACTTTGTCAATTTTTTTTAAGTCAAACCTACGCTACTTCACCTACGGCCCGCCATAGGACCTACGGTCCGTGGCTGACTCTATTTTTCGACTTTTGCAATTTTCAGCTCTTATCTCAATCAAGTGCATCCTAAAATATTTCGTGCAATGATTGCACAAAAATAGTCATATCTTATAACAAAATTATAAAGACTCACACAAATTACAAGTGAGATACATCAAAAATACTGTCAAAACACAGTATATCAACACAGTGAAACTTAAATTGTTGTTTTTTCTCAAAGGACAAACTAAAACTCTAAACGCAACTTCTACATAATCGAACATATAAATTAAAGCAATCACATGGTTTTCTCAATCAAGTCCTTCACTTGATACAAATATTTCAATTTAAAATTAATAAGTTTACCCACAAAAATAAAAATATAATACAGACGGACCAATGTATATCATCACATACACTTCAAACAATCACCAAGGTACCAACTACACGATAATGGAACTTGTGCCCACATTTTAAAAAAATCCTTTTCACACAAAAATAATATATTTAAGTTAAAGGATTAAGTAATACTCACGCTCAAAAGTGAATTCAATAAAGTTAGTGGTCAATACCATAAGTTTGCCCTTATATTAACTAAATAGACCTCCAAACTAGCCACTTGGATCACTATATGAATTTCTTACTTGAAACGTAGGATCGGGGTCACGTAGCATTCATTTGGGTATTTTGAATAACTTTTCTTCCTTCCTTATCATCACATTGGATATTTACCTCTTTGTTCATTTGATTTTGACATATTTTTATTTTCTGCTTTTTTCCTTAACATTTTTCCGCACATATATGACTTTCCTTTTTCATTCTTCTTTTTAAATTATGTTTTATTCTTTGTCTAACCTCATTATCAATCATTATTTATTTCTTTTGAATTAAATCATATCTTTTTCTATCAGTTTTCTTCTTATACACGCAACTCTTTTCATACCCTTTTCTTCCCATTTCCTTTTTCATAGCCACCCTCAACATATTTATTTTACATGTGTTAAGGCGCACAATTTCCGAGGTCGGACCAGGCTGATACTAAGGTAACTTCTGAATTAGCTAAACTCAACTTAGGATTTTCACCTATGTTAAGGTGAACATGTCCAAGGAGGGACCAGCGCAAAAATAATTTTTTTAAGGAAGGTAAGTTAAGTGTGTTGAAAGAGGTGCTATTCGTTAGGCTTAAAATTTTGGCTCAAAGAGAGCATTTATTTCTCTTTGTTGGATCTTTTTAGGCTTAAGTGGACTTATTTCGTCAAGCTCCAATGATCATTTCCGAATTTCTTACCTAGATTATCTTAGCAAGACGAAAAGGGCATGTTCTAGATTGACAAATACTACATGAATATACAAAATCTCTTCACACACAATTGGCACATTTTTTCATTATTGAAGCACATAGTTCAATTTTTAGATTAATCAATATTATCATATTGATTCCTATCATGTCACATGAAGATCCAATATATTTAGATCATTAAACCTATAGATCTAGCACTTTTTCAAAAATTTATCTACTTGATGTTTATGACAACATGATTTCATATTTTTTAGACTAATTCTATAGAAAGAATCCCAAACAAGTCAATTCTATGTAAAAGTAAAATGGTCTCTTGGGGAAAAATACAGGAAAGAAAACCCAAGGGACGGTTATGAGTTGTCATTACTCAGACTTCACCCTATCACTCACAACCTATTTACCCCACCCCTACGAAAAAATGGTGCGATTTCCTAAATGCAAAAAAATAAAAGAAAAAAATATAAGGTGAAGAAAACCTATGGAGCATAAGCGGTGAGGAACCATCAACAAGTGGGTGGATATGGTTTCCCGGAACCCACTAAATCACCAATAGGAATGCATTCAGTAGCACCCTCATCAACAGTGGAAACACAATAACTAATGCTCCTCGAGGCAAATGGACCAACACCTATTGCACGGGTGCCATTAAAATGTATCATGATCTTAGAGAGGTATATTGGAGGGATGGTTTGAAAAGGGACACTGAGGAGTTTGTATCCAAGTGTCCAATTGCCAACCAGTTAAAGCCCAGCAGCTAAACCCTAGTGGTCTAATATAAGAAATGGGTTTTCCTACTTGGAACTTCAAAAGAAATTAATATGGATTTTGTTGTTGGGTTGCCTCGAACCCAGAGGAAAAATTATTCAATTTGAGTTATTGTGGATTAGATGATGAAATTCAATAACTTTCTCCTCGTCAAGTCTACGTATTTGACGGACGATTATGAAAGAATATACAATGATAAGATTGTCAGTCTTAATTGAATTCCTTTTCCATCATATCTGATTGAGGTGTTCAATTCACTTGTCACATTTGGAGGTCTTTTAAAAAGGGTTGGGTACTCAAGTGAAGCTTAGCACCACTTTTCATCCTCAAATGAATGGTCAAGCGAAGCGTACCATTGAAACCCTAGAGGATATTTTAAGTGCATGTGTGATAGATTTAAAAGTAAATTGGTACAATCACCTACCGTTGATTGAGTTCTCTTACAATAATTGTTACCATTCGAGTATTTCAATGGCTCAATTTGAAGAACTCTATGGTAAAAGACGTAGGTCTCTTGTTTGGTGGATTGATGTGGGTTAATCTTCACTCCTTGGTCCTGAAATAAACTATGACACTTTGGAGAAGGTTCGGGTGATAAGGGATAGGCTGAAAACAGCCTATAGTCGGCGAGAATTGTATGCTGACAAAAGAAAAAGATACCTTTAATTTGAAGTAGGTGATATGTGCATTTGTAGATTTCACCTATGGGGGTGATTAGATTTGGAAAAAAGGGGAAGTTAAGTCCCCATATGTGGTTCGCAACGGGTCGACAATGCTCAATATGATTTGAATTTATCTAATGAACTATCTTCGATTCATCCGGTATTTCATGTCTCCATGCTAAAGAAATGTATTGGTGATCCTATGTCCATTCTACCCATTTAAGGTTTAAGTGTTGATGAGAGCCTCTCCTATGAAGAGGTTAAGGTGGAAATTCTAGATCTCCAAGTAAAAAAGTTGAGGAATAAAGAGGTGGCCTCCGTAAAAGTCCTATGAAGAAACCACCTAGTTGAGGGAGCAACATCGGAGGACGAGGCCGACATGAAGTCCTGTTATTCTCATCTGATAATGGTCGTGTGATGAAAGGAAGTTCTCATCATATTCTTAATGAGCTTAATGACATGCTATATAAGGGGTTGTCTCATATCACCTAAATTAAGTTATGATTGTTAAAGAATGACTTAATGGAATTTCAAAAGGGACTTTAGCTTAGCACTGAGTAAACTTTTAAATGAGAGGGGTTGACTCCCTATAAAAGGAAGATTAACCATGGTTTTTCATGAGATAGTGACTATAATGCAATTTTGCATAAAGAGAGTCCAACACATGTCTCCTAGTTCTTGAACTATGTTGCCACCATAGGAATACGAGCTAGTGGATTCACCTAGTATGTTATATTCATGTTTTGGTCCTATCTTGGCAAGTAGACCACCTTCTTTCGGTGTAGGGTTTCCTGACACCAGATTTGATGTTTATCTCACATGATCAATTGTCGGTTAATATGATTCTTCCTGAAAGTAAAATGAAAGTAATTAAGTGCACTCTAACTAGGGTGACTTAAGGGGTTCTTCTTAGTATAGGTAGGGGTATGGGACTCTACCTATACATTGCACTAGTTGTCCTTGATGGAAGTTCTAGGAGGTTGTTCTTATGCTCTTATAAAGTAAATGATATTCGTATGTTGACTTTACATGTTGATGATTTTATACGATGTTAGTTTCACGTATGAACATGTTATTGGTCTATATTGCTATATATGATGATGATTACTCATGATGCAATGTTATATGAAGTTAGGCATTAATTATGATCTCTTTCCTTGTTTACATGACTATGTGGGGTTATGGGACTTCACATGATCATTACACTTGTATTCTTGGGATGGGATTGTTGTTAAGGATTTTATAAGCTATGATGATATGAACTCTTGAACATGCTTTCTTGTTGTGTCGTTATGCTGGAGTGTTTTAGGTCATATGTTTTTGATATACTACTACTCATGTTTATATGACCTTATGTTGATAATATCCATATTGATTTGATTTTATTTATGATGTTGGTCTTGTGTTTCATATGGGCTTGTCTTAATGAATAAGTGAGCATTGTCCTATATGTGTTCTTATTTGTGCATTGAGGCTTTCAAAAGTGGATTAGCATGACTTTGAACAAAATGTCCCTTTAAGGATTATTTCAAAGATTATGCGTGCATATGTTTCCATAGATAGTACAAGTGGATGTACTAACCCATACTCTTTCCCTTTTCCCCAAACAATGTAGGTCCAGGCCATTGAGTTATCAAGGTCGTTTGCAAGAAGACTTGGACTTTTTCCCATGTTTTGGTAGGTCCTCTTGTTTTGAGGATGGTGCCATGTTTTCTACCTTAGTAGTATTGCTATAGTCTAAAGAGATTCATTTCTCTCCTATTATTAAAAATATTGTTGTAAGCCCTAGTGGCAATTATGGATTTGTATAAGGGCTATGGTCGAATTTTCTACTTCGTTTTAGATGTTTTATTGTGAGATGGTATTATTAGACTAAATTCCTATATGTTTGTCATATTGTCTAAACGAGAAGCCTATATTATATTCCTATTCAAGGAGTGTAGTAAACTCCCTAAGTAGTAAGTGACAGGTCTACGTAAACCACAAATGTATAATTTTTAACTTTTTTTGCATTTTAACCTATGATATGTTATGATGAATGCTAGGAGACTAGTCTTAGTCCTCTTCGAGGACGACGACGCTGGTTACGTCTAGGGGTTGTTCCCCAATCGTGTCATGTTGGCTATGCCATTAAGCACAAATCTATAGGAATATGGGTAAATTCTAAGAGAGATCATGTTGTATTCAAGTTTCTTCCGAATAGGTGTTCAAGAGAGGTTGACACTCAGAAGGTAGGTCACAAAAGAGGTATGTAAAATTGACTCACACTCTATAAAGTTGCCTAAGATAATATAAAGAGAAAGCTTTAATTAGTAAATAAGACCAATAGGGAAATTCTAGGTGTTGTCATGCATGGTTGAAGATAAGCTTATCACACAAGGCCTCGACACCAAAGTCAAACAAGACTCCTCACTTGTTCTAGTGTGAAATGCTCATTATAAGAAAATTGATTTGAAAATTTCATAATCAAAATAAGGTGCAAAGAGTTCACATATTTTCTATTAAACTTCATTTGGCCTCGTTGTAGTTGTACATTAATTTTCATTCGATTGCAAGAACTATTCAAGTCATCGATATTGATCGAAACTGAGACTTAAATTTTCCTAAGAACAGCCACATTCAAGTACATACAAAAGGTGGAAAAAAATTAAAAAAATTCTAAAAATTTTGAAAGGGCAAAATCAATTTGCAATTATAACAATGGGATCCATAAGCTCAAACATCCACAAAAACAAAATAAACACAATTTAAAATGCAGCAGTCTTAAAATTAATAAAACACAAATATCAATATCACACAAAAGGTGTGGACCTTAACCCACGCCAAATAAAAAAACATACGTCCTCATATATATATATATATATATATATATATATATATATATATAATAATTTAAGGGTCAAGATAGAGAAAGATAGAGATAGGTCTAGAGAATAATCCTTATAAAGAAACTGCATTGAGTGGGAGTCCTTCAACAAATTTAGCTTTAAGTAGAAGGTGAGGTAGGGACTTCAGGCGGACTGTCGAGTGGTCCAGAAAGCTATACACAACTTCTCTCAGAAATCCAATGCGCCTTCAACCCACATTCTTGACTAATTAATAGCAGTAATGCAACCTATATTCCGAGAACCAATCGATGACTAAAACACTTGAGAAGGCACGAATATGTAGAAATTAATGTGCAAAGGTGCAGTTGGAGGAATAAAAGCATGTAAAAGTGACCTAAATTGAGGATTTAAACAATTTACTCGCAAACCGTCCAGTTTATAACCATTCGGCGACAATGGTTGTAGCTTCTCATTCATTTGTCAATTTGCCAAAAAATTACATACTTTGCGGAGTTTTATAGAACTTCTCAGCGATTTCTAAAGTTCAAACGGTGGTAAAAATTGCAACCAATTTCCTAGGCTCACCGACTTTTACATACTCCAGTCTTTATGATATCTTGAGTCAAACAACGTATAATGTTAGGTTCACCAACCTATTCGACGACACGCTAACTAGACCGTTTGCTTCCCATTAAAAAAATTTTGAAAGACTTTTTTATACTTCACCTTCTACAACCAACACGCTATTATTTTATTAACACATATAAAAGATGATAGCAGGGTTTTGGGTTACTTCTCAAACATCGCCTTAGTTAACATTGTGGCACGACACACGTCATCAACTACTCTTCATCCTCATTGTGGGCAATGGTATAGTTATGAGCCTACTCAGTGAATGGTGGATACTGACCTGTCATTAAATGGGTGATTTGGTTACACATCCACACGAACACCATACAAGTAATACCTCCATATTTTTAAAGCAAACACTACGGCAACTAATTCAAGATCGTGAATTGGGTAATTCTTCTCATGCACCTTGAGTTGTATAGAGGCATAGGCTACTAACTTCCCATATTGCATAAGGACAAAAACCAAACCCACTACGGAAGCATCAAAATATACCTCAAAACCCTTGGTACCCTTCGGTAATGTCAACACAGGAGCAGAGGTAAGATTATCTTTCAAACATTGGAAGATTCTTTCACGTGCCTCCGACCACTCAAATTTAACACTCTTTTAGGTCAAGGTAGTCAAAGGAGAAACAATGGACGTAAACGCATCCACAAACCTCCTATAGTACGCGGCTAAACCCAAGAAACTTCTAATGTAAATTGGATTCAATGGTCTAGGCAATTCTTAACCGCCTCGATTTCATTTGATCGACCTCTATACCCTCACTTGAGATGATATAACCAAGAAACCCCACCAATCTTAACCAAAACTCACGCTTTCTATACTTTGCAAATAGATGGTGTTTCTTAAGGACTTGCAATACCACCCTCAAATGGTCCATATGTTCACCTTGATTCTTCGAATATACCAAGATATCATCAATGAAGACCGTCACAAAGGAATCTAGGTAATTCTGGAACACCCTATTCATAAGGTCCATAATAGTTGGTAGGGCATTAACGAGACCAAAGGACATTACTAGGAACTCATACTGACCATACCTAGTTCAAAAATCCTTTTTAGGTACATCCTCACCTCTCACCCTATATTGTTGATACCCCTACCTCAATTCAATCTTAGAAAAGTAGCTTGCCCGTTGGAGTTGATCAAATAAGTCGTCAATCCGAGGGAGAGGATAATTATTCTTAATAGTGACCTAATTGAGTTGACCATAGTCAATGCATATTCTTAGGGACCCATCCTTCTTTTACCAAACAACATCGTAGCTCCCCATGGTGAAATACTATGTTGAATAAAACCCTTATCAAATAAGTCTTTGACTTGAAGCTTTATCTCTTTCAACTCCGTCAGAGCCAGCTGGTAAGGTGGGATTGAAATGGTATTCGTATCCGATAATAAGTAAATACCAAAGTCTATTTCCCACTTTTGGGGAATTTCGGGCAGCTCATAGGGAAAGACTTCCGAAAAGTCGTTCACTATGGGGAATGACTATATATGAGGAATGTCAGACTCAAGATCTTTGAATCTTACAATATGGTAAATACACCCCTTGAAGAATATTTTACAAGATTTTAAACAAGAAATGATATGTCCTCTAGGAATTGAGTTACCCCCGTTTCCACTCTAAGACGGGTTCATTAGGAAAATTAAACTTAACCACTCTTGTTCGATAATATATGGAAGCAAATCAAGCATGAAACCAATCCATTCCCAAAATGATATCAAAATCAACCATATCAAGCTCTACCAAATCCACCCATGTAACTATATTGCGAAAAAATATTGGACAACTCCTAACGACTCTTTTAGCCACAACAAAGTCACCCACAGCGGTTGTAATTGAAAATGGTTCAATCAAAACATCAGGTAGAATATCAAAAAATTTAGTTACTAGAGGAGCTACAAATGATAAGGTATCACCAGGATCAAGTAATGAATAAAAATTAATAGAGAAGACTTGTAACATACCAAAATAGAGAAGAATTGTGACATACCATTGAGCACATCAGGAGATTCTTCTTACTCACCCCTAGAGCGGAGAGCATACAACCGGTTCCTCTTTGGGGAATCGCAACTAGGACCAATTTCTTGAGATTGACCATTCCGCTTCTCTTGAATCGTCACATTAGGACAATCTATAACCTTACAGACCTTTTTTCCACAACCATAGCAATTTTCCGTCCCAACTAGACACTCACCCCAATGCTTCGTATCACACAAAGAACAAGAAGGTTTCTTGCTTGGTGAATTCCTAATTCTTAACTTTTGGGACACAGGACACCCTATCCTTGTTTGCCCTAGGGAAATAGGAAGGAACTTTGTTGAAGACACTCTTCTTGAACCTAGGCTTGTCTTAAATCTCAATCCTACCCTTGGAAGTATTTCCTTCATAAGACTTGTCCCTCTTAAGCTCCCTTTTCTTCCTTTTGAGTCTAGTCTCCTCAACTTGTTGTGCATGAACAATCAAAAAAAGATATCCATATTGTGATGGAGCATCACAAAATGACACTCTTCAACTAGATCATAGGACACTCCCATCACTAAACGACTCTACTTGGGCAATTGAGTGATTTTCAAGGAGTACTCTTGCATACTCATACCTCCTTGAAAAAGGTTGATGAACTCTTCCACTTTTGCCTCTCTTTTATCCCTAGGAAAGAACCGGTCAAGGAAAGCCCTTATAAACACCTCTCAAGTGATAGGACCCACTCTCAAGGCCCTATTTTCTCTCCATTATGTGTACCATGTTTGAGCTACGTCCTTGAGTTGATAGGAAACTAGCTTGGCCTTCTCATTTGAACTCACCCCCATAGCATAGAGGATCTTATATACTTCATTTAGGATGTCTTGGGGGTCTTTGTTCACCTTTGAACCATAAAATATTAGAGGGTTCATCCTCGTGAAGTTCCTGAACCGGGAACCCATGGAACTAGCAATTGGTTGAACACGAGGGCCAACCTCCGTATTTGCTTGAGCCATCATGTTTTGAGCTGGAGTGTCTACCGCTTGAGCTTGGGTAGTCATGGCTTGAGCGAAAGTCACAAATGCCGACCTTATCTCTCCATCCCTCATAAGTGGAGGAATGATCACAGCTTGGTCTTGTGGACGCACTTGATTGCCTTGTGGAGGGGCTTGGTTATCTAGGGGAGACACTCTGTCCTTACGGATGGCCTTCTTGTAGTAATCTCATATATCCACTAGAAAGTGATTATAAAAAAAAAGGGACACAGAGAATTACCATTCATAAGGCACGACTTTTAAGATTACCAATAAGTGAGAATTCCTAAGCTTCACATAGACTCTCATTCATAAGTGTGGTGCGCTTCACACCTGGACCAAGACTCTACATAGACGTGGTTTAGTAAGACAGCATCCTAAGATTACTTCAATCTCATGCTCTGATACCAGGTTTTTCACTATCAAGGTGCAGCCCCTAGACGTAACCGGTGTCGTCTTCCTCGGAGAAGACTAAGACTAGCCTCTTAGCATTCGTCATAACATATCATAGGTTCAAATGCAGAAAAATTAAAACTTATTACATGTTGAAGTTTACATAGACCCCTCACTTACTACTTAGGGAATTTACTTAGACTCCTCGCATAGGAAGCTTACACAGGCTTCTCATTTACACAGTATTACCAACATATAAGAATTCAGTCTAATAATATTGTCTCACAATAAACCATCTAAAACAAAGTAGAACATTTGGGCATAGCCCTTATACAAATCCATAATTGCCATATGGGACTTAATAGAATATCTTCAACAATAGGAGAGAAATGAATGTATTTAGACTGTATCAATACTACTAAGGAAAAGTACGTGGCACCAACCTCAAATGAGGACCTACCAAAACTTGGGGAAAAGTCCAAGTCTTCTTGCAAGCAAACTTGATATCTCAACGGCCAGAACCTACATTTTTTGGGAAAAGGGAAAGAATATGCTTTAGTACATCTACTTGTAATAATTCTGGAAACATATGCACATATAATCATTGATATCATGCTTAAAGAGACATTTTGTTCAAAGTCATGTTAAGCCACTTTTGAAAGCCTTAATGCACAAATAAGAACACATACAAGCCAATGATCAATTTTTCATTAAGACAATTCCATATGCAACACAAGACCAACATCATCAATAAAGTCAAGTCAATATGGATATTATCAACATAAGGTCATATCAACATGAATAGTAGCATATCAAGATCATCTAACCAAAACAACTCCAACATAATGTCACAACAATAAAGAATGTTCAAGAGTTCATATCATCAAAGCTTATAAGACCCTTACCCACAATCCCATCAAAGGTAACATAATCAAGTAAATAAGGGCAGAGATCATAAGTAATTCAACACTTCATATAACATAGCATCATGAATAATCATCATCATATATAGCAATATCGACCAATAACATGTTCATAAGTGAAACAAGCATCATATAGTATCATCAACATGTAAAGGCAACATATGAGTATCATTTACTTTATAATAACATAAGAACAACCTCTTAGGACTTCCCTCAAGGCCAACTAGTGCAATTTCTAGGAATATTCTCATACCCCTACCTACACTAAGAAAAACCCCTTATATCACCCTAGTTAGAGTTCACGTTATTACTTTCATTTTAATTTTGGGGATCAATTGCCATAACCGACAACAAACCATGTGACATAAACATGGAATCTGGTGTCAGGAAACCCTACACCGAAACAATGTGGTCTACTTTCCAAGGTAGGACCAAAACATAAACATAGCATTCTACGTGGAAACACTAACTAGTATTCGTATGTGGAAAACATAATTAAAGAACTAGAAGACATGTGTTGGACTCTCTTTATGCAAAAATGCACTAGTCACTATCTCATGATAAACTTTGGTGAATATCCCTTCTATGGGAAGTCAACACCTCTCATTGACAAGTTCACTCAATGCTAAGATAAAGTCCCTTTTGTGAAATGTCATTAAGTCATTTTTTAACAATCATAGCCCCGTACTAGGAAGGCATCATTTGTGACAGAAAATGTTCTTTTGGACTAGTTTGGAAATTTTGATAAGTGTTGAACCACAAAGCCATCGACGGATCTTCGATCAACTCGTCGATTGCTACTATCAAAAACAACTTTTTGGGTCAATTGGAAGGGTCCTTGCAGTGGTCCTTGGGGAGTTGTACCCGGACGTTTCGACCCTAAACACCCTCTTCTCTATATTTGACACCTTTTTTACTAATTCTCATTAAATTCCGACTCCTAAAACTCATTAAAACATGCCAAGGCACATTAGTGCACATTTTACAACTCACAAAATGTAATGGTCGTTTCTCAATGATTTGACTCTAACACTTCCAAAATAGTTTAAATACATTATTTTAGGCCTATAAAAAGTGTTTTAAGTCTTAGGTTTTCATGTGATTCTCAACATTAGGTCATGGACTTTGGGAGTGTAACACAACATAGGCCAAAAGCGTAAGTTGGGGGTGTGGTGAAAAGAGAAAGTAAGTCAAGAAAGTGAAAGAAATATCCCGTCTACACATTGTGTTGAGAAAAATGGAACCCTTTCATTAATAAAAGGGAAAGAATGAAAAAGAATGCTGAGAAATAAATTTGAAAATTACAGAAAGAAAAAGGGGGTTTCCAACACTCTATGGGAAAGTGAATCAAGGGATGACTTGTAAGCACTAATGAACTTGATGAATGGAAAGGAAAGGAAGTTTTATTAGCATTACATCTTATAAGGATCATAGTCACTGAGTCTAATGACGATACCTTTGCACTCAGCCCCATTACAATCCTTAAAAGGCCTTTTTGATCTCGAGAAAGCTTAAATAAATTTTGATAGGAAAATATGGGCAAACCTTTGGGTGAAAGCGTGCATATGCTATTCTTTTTGCTAGTGAGAGTTGTATATAGTTATCGAACCTTAAATGATTGTACATCAAGTTTGTAAGAATGGTATCATCAGTTTTCTGAGGGCATTTGAATGATTTGGTTGAGCTTCAACTTGCATTTGAAGCAAGTTTTGCAAGCATGAGAATCTTTGATGATAGTGTATCAAAACTTGATTCTTTGGGTACACAACTAATCCTTTCATAAGTAATTGGAATTCTTTTGTGTACATTATGGCTGCATCTTGTGTAGCACTACTTGAGACATCTTTTTTGAACTGTTGAACTTGAATTTTACTTGAGGAAAAGCAAAAATTAAAGTTAGGGGCGTTGATGAGTCCCTAGATTGGACTCATTTAAGGCTATATTACTACAAGAAAGTTGAGATATAACGTCATTTTCTGAATGTCGTATTATGATGTTTAAATGTCACAAATTTGTTTACCGACATTTATATTACATTTGGACCAAATATCGTAAATTTTAGTGTCGAAAATTTTTCCTACATTTACGTAATTGTCGAGAAGAATTTGTGACATTTAGGAAAATGTTGAAAAAAATTTGTGCCATTCACTTTACAACATATATGTAAATGTTGGTAAGATTATTAAGACATTTATTTTTTGATATTTATGTGAATATGGATAAGAAATATATGACATTTATTTTTGACATTTAGGTGAATGTTAGTATGAGATATATGACATTTATTTTCGACATTAAGGTAAATGTCAGTATGAGATATATGAAATTTATTTTTAACATTTAGGTAAATATTGATATGAGTTATATATGACATTTATTTTCAATAATTAGGTACATGTTTGTATGATATCACATTCATCTTTTACGTTTGCGTAAATGTAGATATGAAATATATACCGTTTTTTTTTACATTTAAGTAAATGTCGATATGAGATATATCACATTTATTTTTTTCGACATTTATGAAATGTCACTTACACTTTCTGCCATTTAGATTAAATGTTGCTAAAATAAATTTCAAGACATTTCTTGTTACATTTATGAAATGTCACATTGAAATTTCTGACACATTATTTAATGTTAACAAATGTTATTATTGAATTTCATAAAATTGGTGAAATTATTTTATACATTGTTAAATGTCATATTAACATTCTAATGTGGCTACCAAGTTTCTTAAACATCAAATAAAAATGTATATATAGTTTTTCTCAATACACAAATACATATAAAAAATTTGTGCACTGAAAACTATCTTCTTCATGAAAAGCAAGAAATTTTATATATAAGGGAAATATTTTCTAACATTAAATCAAAGAATAAAATAGCAATATAATAATTTTTCTGTAAAAGTAAATATTGTCAAAACAAATTACATTTTCTATCTCAAGTAAAATTGAGATCAAACTAAATGTAATAATCTCAACATAAAATCAAATAATCAACTCCTAATTCAAATGGAATTAAAATCTCCCGTAAATTTGCAATACATCTTTATGAAATCATCAATCCAATAGTTGAGCAAGTTGAAGTCGATACTTGACCTAAATTTCCTTGAAAATGCTGCACAAGAAATGCTCATAAGAAAATTTATAACTATATAATAATAAAAATTAGATACCCATTAACTTGAAAAAATTGGAATATCAAAATGAAAAATTGAATTTTTCTAAAAAAATATTTTAAGGAATAGATGCAAAATCAGCAAATATATGTACCGGAAATTTTCCTCGTTTTGAAAGAAAAGAAAGATCTTGTAGTTTTTTCAAACATACATACTTCTTTTTTTTGTGTCAACTACGTTAGTTCAAGTCTTCTTGATCATGTTAGCTTGATAAAAAACATTAAATTGATTATTTTGATACTTTACGAAATACAAAACATAACATTTCATTAAATACATAAGTGTGCTAATTTTCCAGTAGACATGATTGCTTCAACACAAACATCTGGTGTTGGGGAAGATACAAACATCTTATAATGCAACTAACAGTGTAATAGCATTAATATGCATTCAGCATCTCATATATGTGCCCATGAGCATCCTCCATCTAAATCTACAACTACTGATAAGTCAAATTTCATTTATAAAACATAAAAGAAGAACCACAAATAGCTTTAAATACTTTAGCAAAGTGCACATCTAACAAAGCAGGGGAGTTGTAAGAGTTGAAGCAACATAATACAAGAATTTTTGTATCCTTCTTGATACTTTCCCATAGGAAAAAGACATGACCTTCCAAGTTACTATATAGAAGTTCAAACATTAAAAACAAAATTACAATATCAGAAAGAAAGAAAATTTAAAAAACCTAAAAACATACCTGCACCTGCTGACTGCTGCGCCGCCGGCGGCTGGCTGCTGCTGTCGCGGCTGGCGGCTGGCTGCTGCTGTCGCGGCTGGCGGCTG